>NC_088201.1:225478667-225746965 GCF_037126465.1 Ornithodoros turicata
AAATCACGGGCGTCGGTAAACCGACTCATGTCAGTAGGCAGTTTAAGGAGACGTAGAATTTTGACGGCGACGTTTCCGAAAAGATAAGCCAATCGCCTGATTCCTTTGGTGTAGCTGACACCAAGTGCCTGATATCTGATTGATATCTGCATGACTGACAGGCGATAATGAGCTGTGGGTGCGGACAATTCTCTGGCTCCCTAATACTCAGACACCGTAGTGATCATGTTAATCTGAGATAACCTTCTGACTTGCTGCCGGCAGGAAACTGTCTCGCGTGAATCCACGGTTTGAGCAGGCACAGAATGCACAGTGCTGTCTGGGTGAAGGCTCCAGTAGCCTTGACGACAGCCAGAACGAGCCAGAGCTTGTGAACTCTCGAGAACAGCAAGTTGGACTAGTTCGTACGTACTAAGCAACATGGTAGCACCACAAACAGTACACATGGGACAAGAACGACGAGAAGAGGACAAGCGAAGGCCGAAGATAAGACGTGTATCAGTCAAGCGTCTATCGCTCTATCAGAAGAAGAGCTTGCATTCCTTAAGGGTGTCGTAGGTGGCACGGTTGTTCTTTTCTTTTGCGTTTTTTTTTGTGTGTTAGCCTTAGGAGTGTCCAAATGGAAAAAGCTTCACGTATGTGTCTATGTCTCCGTGTGTGAGATGGTTAAGCCTCACCGAGACAGCGGAAATTGAAGTAGTCGAATGTAATTAAGAGTAAGAGGCATGAGTAATTGACGGTAGTTAGAGATATGTGTATAGGTATATAGTTGTGAAAGTGCGCTTGTCCCCTTCTCGTCGTTCTTGTTCCACGTGTACTGTTTGGCGCACCACCGTGTTGTTCAGAGCTTGCGCTTATTTATTCAACTCGCTCTACCTGGGAGCCGGAGTCGTGGCGTGTGAGAGTCATCGACACCTGCGACCCACATCGAAAAGGTCTAGTGTTGAATCCGCGAATTTCAGAAGCGGAGTCATTACCACGGGGATGACGTCACGATCCCCTTCTCGTGGACGGGGATGACGTCCACGACGGGGTATTTGCGACCACCAGGATTCGACTCTCTCGACACCCGAGTCCCCCGAGTCGAATAAACGAACCCAACCAGACTGAGTTGCCGTGCGGTGGCTTATCTTAGTGGCGATAGCAATGGGTTGTGCTATTTTTCGCAGCGTCTGTTCCCGTTACGTTTTACTTTTTGTGATGCAGATGTGACCAGAAATTTGCAGACCCGACCAGTAATTTGCGAAAATATACGCCAGCTACTCTATGGCTTACTGTTTTTGGAAGGTATTATGCCTAAAAATCGATGTAGCAGTTAATGAGATGACGGTGCCCCTGTGAGTTTTTTGGAACTACTAATTTCTTGCCAAAAACGACGCATTTGTGTCGAGTTTGTGGCAGGAAAATATATCAACATCACAGCGAACGCACAAATCACAGTAAACTACTCTTTGAACACCGTGTATTGCAAATGTCACGTTTTTATGCCATGTGTTCGCGAGTTCACGAAACCAGGACAAGAGCCACTCGTATAACATTGGGACGAAATGTATAACAGTAACTAAGCCTACGAGCTACGCATGAAGTGCTCATAATGACTGAATAACTCACCTGCGCAAGTCTTCCTACATTCGTAGTACGTGTCGAAGTTATTGAGGTTTCCATAGCAACCGCCGTAGATGAACTCAATGCATTGACCTTGATGCGCGTCAAAGTAATACACTGGGAAGTGTCCGTTACAGGGTCCTTCAGCCTTGGGAAGATGACAGATTTCTGTCGCGTTACCTGCGCACAAATACGTACTATGGTTGGAATTTATCTTTTTGTTATACATTAGTAACGGGATCTGAGACACTTGGTCCCAAGTTATGCGTGATAGATGGAAACATGACATCCGTGTGAACCCACAATTCAATAAGTTTTAGAGCAGAGGGAGTAGGTGAGGCCCTCGCTCATCTGACGCTCAAAGTGCATGAACACGCAAGCTATGACATGTTGAAAAATAATTCACGTTTACTCAAAACACTCACATGCAAAAGCACCATGTAATAAGCGTGATGTAACGAACCACGCTTATGAATGTCTAACAGCGCCATTCACAACGCCATTAAGGAAAAATGAAACATGTTTTCATAATCCTACCGAATTCGAGTAATCGCATTGTATTCTCCCCAACTACTCCATGTGACGACAAGTATCACAAAATAATTCAGATTTTGGGAACTGTGACGTCATAATTCGTTGCCTTACGTCCCGAGACAACTACATGATGATGAGCCTTTATACTGAGGTCGGTCCGTGGATTAATTTTTCCCAACTGAGGGTTCTTCAACGTGCTCCGAAAGTTCAGCAGACGGCACACCGTATTTAAAGTCCCTCGCGGAACACGACGTGTTAAAAGAACTTGTACCCTGTCACCAATTTGCTGACGTTCTCCTCTTTGATACAACCCGCGACCCCGAGATGAGTAGGCGGACGCGTTACCAACTGATCCTCGAGGCAGGTACAGCTTGGGACAAAAGTTTACGGAACACTGGGGTGTCGCTTTTTTCCCTTGGAGTAATACCCTATCAGCAACCAAGAGTGGACACACATACTGAGAGATTGATAGCACAGCCGGTCATCCGTTTCTTATTCGACCTCTTCCCGATATCTAGCACGGGAGTTCTCCGATGAAGAAATACGCATGTACCGTGTTCCGTAAACTTTTGTCCCAAGCCGTACGACACAATGCCTCCAATATGCCACCCGTCCGGGTAATTTGTTCCGCAAGGGTTACTTTGCGTCATCTTACTAGTGTTGTCACGTCACTGGCTGCTGGAAGGGTTTCAACGTAGGGCGCTGAACGCGGACTGATAAAGTGCTTGTTCCGTTGCTGGGAGAGAAACTCCAGAGTTCACGGTGACGTCACCTGATCTTCGAGAGTTCGAAACTATCAACATTTATTAGTTCTTTCGAAAATTCGTAAAGGCGCGTAGTGCACTATTGACATTGAAATCTTCAGTGCTTAATCATCCAGCGGGGTTCATAAATGATATATTATGAAAGGGAAGAAGTCGTGTATTTAAGACGGGAACTTTAAATCCCCCCCCCCCAATTCGCAGAAGTGATGCTGATGGGAGTTGTGGGCCTGTATGCGATTTTTGTACAATATAAAGAGCTAAAGAGCTAAGTTACAGGTTCATACGCAACCAAAGGGCTAAGACCTATTTCCATTCTGAAAACGCTATAGGAAAAATGTAGTTGGATGATTTTTTTCCCTTTCTTTTTTGTCTGAGCGACACATTGCGTGTTCATGAGAGTCTATAGCTAGAATGCTGACAAATACAAGCGAAAATCTAATTGTGTGGATTTGGCAGGCACTGTTGTTCTTTAGTTGAAGTTCATCTCACCTCCGTCTGCCTGCGTGCGTGCCATACGCAACTGGTCAATGTAGCTGTATTCATATGCTACGGAAGTCTGTATCGCAACGCCTGTAGAAACAAAATGTCATCATCCTCAGGATACTTTATTAATTCCAGCGTTGAAAGCAACAACTCACATATTCCGACCAGGAACGACTGCACACTCGTCATCCTTCCTCTCTTGTGTTTCTCTGGGGTCATAAAGAGATTAAAAAGTTATTTTGTAGTAAGCGCAGTACACATTTGATTCTGTCTCGTTATATGCCAAAAAAAAAATCGTAAAATGTGAAACACATGTGCGTAATGTAACTATTGACTGTTGCGGCAGCCCATTTCGGCCTTGCATTAAAATACTTCACCTAATCTTGGAGCTCCGCACAACTGAAAATGCACTGCGTAGGTGATTGGTGGCTTTGTGTCCGGATTGTGTGCATGAGAACACACGAATACATATGCAGCACAGTTCATTGACTGTGTATTCAGATGTGTCAAAGCTCAATGTGTATTAGGGTATCATCAAGCGAACTGTCAGTTTGCGTACATAACGAAATGTAACGAAATGTTTTCTTTGCGCTGCCATATGTGCTCCACAATACAAATGCGGCTATCAGCTCTATAAAGAGGTGGGCAGGTGGAGAGAAGACACAAGAAACAAGTCAGACACGCCGGGAATTGGTTAATAAATTCGGAATCTTTGTGCTCAACAGAGTGTACGAGTTGAATACCATGTAAGTTTGCCATGTAAGCCGTTTAAGTTTGCCATTTGAATGCCATGTGTAATGTTTCGTTCGTAATGTTTGTTCGCGGGTTCTAATAAAACTCCAGTACATAACGTATACTGGTGAATGTCCAGGTGAGAAAAGAAGAAAAAAAAATCAAACGCTCATCCGACATATTTTTTAATGGAAGCTCTTTTTACGACTGTCATTGGTTACCGGAAAAGCTTGCATTGAGTGCTTCACATAACCGGAGAGCTGTGTACGATGTTTAATTTTCGTACCAAGGACTAAAGAGATACGTCGATTGCCCATACCTGCTTTCGTATGTACATTTTTTGTGCCGCAATGACGGATGCTTATCGGCACAAAACCAGCCAAGGGCATACCTCTGTGGCGTACCCAGAGGGGGGGGTTAGGGAGTTAGGGTTAAGAAGCCTTCGCCCGAAATATTACTTTTGGTAGTGCATTTCGGAGAGAGAAATGAAGGTGAGATCCTCCTCCCCCATGTAAGATCCCCATAGGTCCCCTCCCGAAATATTCTTCATGCTACGTCCACTACGTCCACATAGTACACCGTGAGAGGAATATGAATAAACAAGTACTGTACTTGGACCACCAGAGAGTGACAGACGCATGCCAGCTGGTGGACGTGAACTATGCACTACACAGCCTGAGCTAACTCAGAGCAGCAAACAAACAAATCTGTGTCGACCTCGCTTGTTTGCTGCCACCCCCTCCGCCAACTACGCTCTAAGAGAAAAAAAAAGAGAGTATTTTACTTCTCTTGGGGAGTAAATGCAATGCCCCCCAAAATGAGTCCCTTTCGGGAGTACATGCACGGGAGTAAATGAGAGTCACCGAGTGGCATTTCACGCTCTGTTCTAACAGTACCAGCTACATAATTCGTGTGCATGAATGAAAATATTGCTATTAGCGCAAAAGAAATAGGATAGATTGGTCATGTTCTGCACACCTCATGCAATGGTCGAACGCGCGTGACGAACGCTATGGGCCAATGGGAGTCTAGTGCCTCCATGATATTGGAAGCATAGAAATCACGAGAAATGAAATATCTGGTCCCTAGTGAATTGTTCTTTTAGGTGGTTGCTCATTTAGCGGTGCAACAGTTCCAGTGTAGCAAAAAAGGACGCTCTCACTTGACACGTAAACAGAAACGGCTGCCCGACGGCTGTCACGCACGGTACGTTCTCCGGAGGCCGCATCGCGGCGCTACCAGTTTGCCGAACAGTCCCTATAGCGTTCACCAGTGGGATAATGCGGGGAAGAACAGGACCAATCTATCAGTGCTCCGTTCTTGGGAACAAGAGAAAAGAGTATCTGAGTCATGGCTGCTAACAACAATATGGTATTTTCAATAACTCAATACACCTGAGTTAGTATACGACTTGTGTTGAACAAGCCGGGTGCGAAACTACGACCCCCCTGCCCTGAGCCCTGCGCGTATTTTTCCCTGCGCGGCGCGTGTGGCGAGGGTTGTCCGCGCGCTTATTGGCGGGGAGGGCTGCGCGTGCGCTCACCGTAGCGTATTTTTCAGCCTGGGCAGACTTCTTTGGCCGACTTCACATATTTTTCCGATACAACAGGTGAGCGGTTTACATGCAGAGACATGCAAAGAAGGGTCATACACAAAAAGTACAAGTGAAAATATATTTATTAATGCCATTCAAGTTGAGATATATTTATTAAAGCCAATAGTGCTGGGAATTGTGATGCCAATCAGGTGAAGGAGAAAAACCCAGCCGAAAAAACCTTCACCACCTGTAACAGGGCGGTGCTCGGGTGGAGGGTTGCTGTGGTGGGCGGAGCGTGACCGGAGGGCTGCGTGCGCGCTTACCATTCATCCTGGGCTGACTTCTTTCATGATTTTCCTACTTGGGCCGACATCCTTCCCGCGACAGGTGGGCGGTGCTCGGGTGGAGGGCTGCGTGCGTGCTTACCCTTCACCCTGGGCTGACTTCTTTCACAATTTTCCTACTTGGGCGTCGCGTGGCCGGAGGGCTGCGTGTGCGTTTGCCATTCAGCCTGGGCCGCCGACGTTCGTCATTTTTCAGCCTGGGCCGCCGACTTTCATCATTTTTCAGCCTGAGTCGACTTGAACCATATTTTTTCCAGCTACAACAGGTGTGCAGTCTACATGCAAAGGATAGCCATACACAAAAGTACAAGTGAAAATATATTTATTAAAGTCATTAGGAATTATGTTATGACTCTGCGTGAATGGGAAAAACTTAGCCAAAAAATCTGAAATAGAAGGAACACAATACAAGTGCTATTATAAAAAGTCTGAGATGTGAGAATCTGATAGGTGTAAGTAATTTCGAGCACAATAGCTAAGTTTAATATTCCTTTGTGACACAAATTGAATTTCTATTGAAGTGAATAGCACAGACATAAGGCAATAATTCGAATCAACACATAGCATTAATATAGAACCTAACCGACATCTAGGGACACAATAGCTACAACATATCAAAACGATCAACACATTTAATCAAAGAAGATATTCTTAATCAATATGATTATAAACAAAATTATAACTTGTATTATAAAAAGTCTAATATTCCTATACGTGAGAACCATCTTTGCAATAGCGGCAAGTTCTGATAGTTGTATGTAATTAACTGTGAACAGCAGAGACACTGGAAGACTATGGGACACGAAAACAAGACGAAATAAAATCTATACCACGACACAGAAGACATTCCACTTCAACACATAGCACGCTCCTAGCCAGCAAACAGAACAAAGAACGACACGAACACAAGAAGAAATAAAATCTATACCACTGCATTGTCAAACTCATCAGAAAATAGACATGTTAAAAATGAACTTCACCACATAGCACGCTCCTAGCCAACAAACAGAATACGAACGACACGAACACAAGAACAAATAAAATATATACCACTACGAAGAAGATATTCCTAATCAAAACAACAGGGTAATCTATCATTCAGAAAATCAGATGAAAAAATCAAACTCATCAGAATATAGACATGTTAAAAATGAACTTCACCACATAGCACGCTTCTAGCCAACAACCAGATCTAATGATATCTACCCTGATTTCTTGAAGACGGGTGCCGATAGATGTATGGAGGACCACGGAACACGAACGACACGAACACAAGAAGAAATAAAATATATACCACTACAAAGAAGTTATTCTTAATCAAAACAACATACTAATCTATCATTCAGAAAATCAGAAGAAAAAATCAAACTCATCAGAAAATAGATATGTTAAAAACGAACTTCACCACATAGCACGCTCCTAGCCAACAAACAGAACAAAGAACGACACCGAACACAAGAGGAAATAAAATCTATACCACTACGAGAAGATATTCCTAATCAAAACAACACAGTAATCTATCATTCAGAAAATCAAACCCATCAGAAAATTAATATTCCTATACGTGAGAACCGTCAATGCAATAGTGGGAATATCTGGCATATCATTTCGAGCACAATAGAGAATCTCAATTTCATATTCCAACATTACTCAACTTTTAATTTCTTATTAAGTGAACAGCATAGACGTAAGGAAAAACGAGAAACAACACAATCAACAGCTACAATTAATAGAGAGCCAAACCTGCGCACCATCCAACACATAGATAAATAATAGCTAATCAATCTATCAAAGGCGAAATAGCACAGAGTTAACGCTGAAGAACAGAGGAACACGCGGCGACACGTAAACAACAACAGAGGAAAATAATCTATCATTGAACCATCATAAAATCGAACAATATACAATTTTCATTCTAACAAACACTACGAACCTTAATGGAGGTATCCAAGACGTAGGAAATATGCACTGTTTTCACTCTTTTCCTCAAAGCCAGGAGACTGTATGTCTCTATCTATATGTCCAAAGCACTGCGCATGCTTTATCACTCAAAGGGTTGGGGGCTATATTCCTTCATCCAGCAAACGGGACGCTCTAGAGGTCAGATAAGAGAGTTCAAAGGCGCTATATTTTATTGTGCAGCGCAAACAGATGTCGGTATCACTCCCTGGGGTCACTATCTTTTCGCATCCTTTACCTGAAATGGAAATCTTTCGTCAAAGTGGTTGACAAGTCGGCTAAGTTTGTAGAGATGCGATATTGTTATTGAAGATGTAGAGAAAGTCCAAATTAATAATTGGTAGCAACGATACTCAATCAAAAAGAGAAACAAATTTAATTACATCAATTTTTGTAATATCTTGCAACAGAAATTTCTAATGAACCACACAGAAATATCAAACGTGAAATGCGACTCAGAGTTATGCGAGGCATTCCAATCTTAGAGATACTTACTTATGTCAATCGAGTGAACAATTGAAACCAATACAAGACAATAATTATTTCGAGCGGTTAGTTCACAACTCATAGAATATCAGTCGAATGAATACGACAGGTGGAGATTATAGCATTCTAAACCAGATAATAAAATTTTAATCAATAAAATAAACATAGATATGCTTTTAATTAAGTGTAGATGTGCACTTGAAAACAGAAGAGACAATTGCTCTACATTGAAAAGATGGACAGATTTTGTACTCGATACCATAAGTCATGGGAAGATGTGATAAAAAACTGCTTCGAAAAGGAGGAGCCGCGAAACGATTTCATTATCATATATATGATTTCATTATCTATATATTCATATTGAAAGGGTCACATGCGTCGACGAACCCGTTTCCGGAAAAAGCAACACGCTCGCGTGCGGTACCGCGTTAACGCGTCGGGCGCAGAATCGCGTTCGGTTTCGGGTACGGCATTGGGGAAACGCGGCCCGGCGTGTTGCCGAAACGTCTTCGAGGACGCGGGTGACCCTTTCTTCGAGTTTTAAGTAAATTTTCGTTCGAAAAATATTCGTAACTTTTAATATCCACGACATAAAGAATTCGCATTATGTTATAGTGTATACAGAAAATATCAATCCATTCGAATAACTTCTCTGACATTGTGAAAGAGTGCTCGTCAAAGTGAGCGACCTTAAGCTTGCGTATTGTGAAAGTACACATTCTACAACACTGATCATAAATCGCAATACCTGTTCAAATTGTAATTAAACTCTTACTGACGTGTGGTAGTCACCACTTCTCCTGAATGTGAATCGATAAATTTTAGCAATTAATCCACAATCAAATATATTGTATGGTATGTGTGAGTATATGCACAACTTTTTAATCTATATCTTTAGAAAAAGGCAAGAAATAGCGTGCAGTTTCGACATTGAAAATTTAAAGAAGAAAATGATCTTTTGTGTGGAATTTGCGTTTTACAATGTTATGAGCTAAAGACTTATAAAATTAAAGTATGGCCTTTCCATTTGTAGTTCCCGGATGCTATGACACTAAAATAATGTGATAGTTTTTTTGTATGGTTACGGGAAATCTCTAGTATATTTTGTGAATTGGATCTACGTTTATGTGTGACCTGCGCTGATCTGCTTATTATAATTAATATAACATATCTTCCATTGTGTTTATGCATAACGCTCATCTTCATTGTACATTGGTTAAGCACTTCTGATGGCTGTTGTGTGATCCGCTTCTCCCAAAATCTGATTGCCACTTGGAAATTATTTCATATACATTTGTGTGACGTGTGTTACGAAGACTACGTGATTAGAAACGTAGACTTGGCCTGTACGTCGTGCTCGTAAAACCTTTCGTTTGCATTGTGGCATCTGATAATAGATTCGCTTTTCGCGAAGGCTTCGTATTATCTCCCAGGCAGTGAACCCCAGTGGGATTGTAAAAGTTGTCGAGAACGACCCGCCGCAATCAGTTATCTTGCCTTATTTCCCGTTTTGTCATATCTTGGCCCCTTTGCAAGCCTTGCACGGCTCCTTATTCCTATTCAAACAATGGACAGCTGCATTGACGAAAATATTTATTTATTTGTTCCGCACTCCAATCGGGTTGCTTGTCAAAGAGGCCTTTTCTTCTTTTACTAAGTCTGGGATAGTGCAACTGATTGAGAAATATACATGCACTGTGGAATTTAATTCATGAAATATGATAAGTTTTCACATGAGATTAGTGATCCTTTTTGTAATCATAGATCGATGTATCATGTCTCTAAATTTCAATGACCGATCCTTCTCCGGCAATTCTATCCATCGGGTGTTGGATTTGCACAGAGTGTAGTCGAGTAAAACCTATTTGGTGGTCAGGTCTCATTCCATATGAGAATTCTTACACAAATTGTGGAATATTCGTTTCCTTAGCGATCATTGTTCTCAGTCTAGCCATGCTAAATGTAAAGTGTTTTTCATTGTGATGCGAAGAATTCATTATGATGACAAAGATTACAATTATTGATTCACTTATACACTTGTTTATTTCGATAAATTACAGTTCTATTTCAAACTCTGAAGTTTTCATTTGTTGTCTTCATTGATGAATTCCGAAGACATTAAATAGTTTATTCTGATTATTGGGCGCTTGAATCCAGCGTTGATTAACGCAGGCGCTATGTTGTCGCCGTGTTTGTATTACTTCAACAACTTGCACTTTGTCGCGATGAACTTGCACAGTCTCTTATTCATGCTTCCTTTCTTTGTATGAAGGTTCTTGAATGGCGTACAAGATAGTATTAGATGAAAATCGACCGGTGGTCCACCGCAACTGATATGTTTGTTGAGTTTCAACAGGTGATAATACATCAGACCTTGCACGACAATATTGAACTTCTGTTGATTCGACATCGTTGCAGAGACTGGTAGAAAATAATTGTGTTGCCGTGGTAGTGGAATATATCACGTGATAAGATTTTATGTACTTTCCATCTCAGATATGTGTAATTTCAACAAATCCGTAATGAATCGTGCGATATAGACCGCTTGTATATGATAATTTGATCCGACTGCTTTCTTGATGTATGCAATACCCATTGCAATGATTACAATTACATCTGGTCTAGTGTATTTCAATTCTTCGTTGGCAAACCTCAAAAACTCCGCCATCAATCCCAATGGCCCTTCCGACATTGATGTGCAGATATTTTTATAAGTATTGTAGATTCGGCATATAAATTCTTGCACCTTCAGTTCTGTAGTTTGTACCATATCTCCAAATACGACCATGTCTAGGAGGTATTGAAATGCAGCGATAATGAAATCGTTTCGCGGCTCCTCCTTTTCGAAGCAGTTTTTTATCACATCTTCCCATGACTTATGGTATCGAGTACAAAATCTGTCCATTTTTTCAATGTAGAGCAATTGTCTCTTCTGTTTTCAAGTGCACATCTACACTTAATTAAAAGCATATCTATGTTTATTTTATTGATTAAAATTTTATTATCTGGTTTAGAATGCTATAATCTCAACCTGTCGTGAGAATTATTGTTTTGATTTTTTTCAAGTATTCATTCGACTGATATTCTATGAGTTGTGAACTTACCGCTCGAAATAATTATTGTCTTGTATTGGTTTCAATTGTTCACTCGATTGACATAAGTAAAAGATTGGAAGATTGGAAAGCCTCGCATAACTCTGAGTCGCATTTCACATTTGATATTTCTGTGTGGTTCATTAGAAATTTCTGTTGCAAGATATTACAAAAAATGATGTAATTAAATTTGTTTCACTTTTTGATTGAGTATCGATCGTTGCTACCAATTATTAATTTGGACTTTCTCTACATCTTCAATAACAATATCGCATCTCTACAAACTTAGCCGACTTGTCAACCACTTTGACGAAAGATTTCCATTTCAGGGAAAGGATGCGAAAAGATAGTGACCCCAGCGAGTGATACCGACATCTGTTTGCGCTGCACAATAAAATATATCGCCTTTGAACTCTCTTATCTGACCTCTAGAGCGTCCCGTTTGCTGGATGAAGGAATATAGCCCCCAACCCTTTGAGTTATAAAGCATGCGCAGTGCTTTGGACATATAGATAGAGACATACAGTCTCCCGGCTTTGAGGAAAAGAGTGAAAATAGTGCATATTTCCTACGTCTTGGATACCTCCATTAAGGTTCGTAGTGTTTGTTAGAATGAAAATTGTATATTGGTCGATTTTATGATGGTTCAATGATAGATTATTTTCCTCTGTTGTTTACGTGTCGCCGCGTGTTCCTCTGTTCTTCAGCGTTAAGTCTGTGCTATTTCGCCTTTGATAGATTGATTAGCTATTATTTATCTATGTGTTGGATGGTGCGCAGGTTTGGCTCTCTGTTAATTGTAGCTGTTGATTGTGTTGTTTCTCGTTTTTCCTTACGTCTATGCTGTTCACTTAATAAGAAATTAAAAGTTGAGTAATGTTGGAATATGAAATTGAGATTCTCTATTGTGCTCGAAATGTTATGCCAGATATTCCCACTATTGCATTGATGGTTCTCACGTATAGGAATATTAATTTTCTGATGGGTTTGATTTTCTGAATGATAGATTACTGTGTTGTTTTGATTAGGAATATCTTCTTCGTAGTGGTATAGATTCTATTTCCTCTTGTGTTCGTGTCGTTCTTTGTTCTTTGTTGGCTAGGAGCGTGCTATGTGGTGAAGTTCGTTTTTAACATATCTATTTTCTGATGAGTTTGATTTTTTCTTCTGATTTTCTGAATGATAGATTAATATGTTGTTTTGATTAAGAATAACTTCTTTGTAGTGGTATATATTTTATTTCTTCTTGTGTTCGTGTCGTTCGTGTTCCGTGGTCCCCCATACATCTATCGGCACCCGTCTTCAAGAAATCAGGGTAGATATCATTAGATCTGGTTGTTGGCTAGAAGCGTGCTATGTGGTGAAGTTCATTTTTAACATGTCTATTTTCTGATGAGTTTGATTTTTTCATCTGATGTTCTGAATGATAGATTACTCTGTTGTTTTGATTAGGAATATCTTCTTCGTAGTGGTATATATTTTATTTCTTCTTGTGTTTGTGTCGTTCGTATTCTGTTTGTTGGCTAGGAGCGTGCTATGTGGTAAAGTTCATTT
Organism: Ornithodoros turicata; assembly: GCF_037126465.1. Taxonomy (NCBI): domain Eukaryota; kingdom Metazoa; phylum Arthropoda; class Arachnida; order Ixodida; family Argasidae; genus Ornithodoros; species Ornithodoros turicata. The sequence goes on from NC_088201.1 coordinate 225,491,758, forward strand.
TTAACATGTCTATTTTCTGATGAGTTTGACAATGTAGTGGTATAGATTTTATTTCCTCTTGTGTTCGTGTCGTTCTTTGTTCTGTTTGCTGGCTAGGAGCATGCTATGTGGTGAAGTGGAATATCTTCTTTGTCGTGGTATAGATTTTATTTCGTCTTGTTTTCGTGTCCCATAGTCTTCCAGTGTCTCTGCTGTTCACAGTTAATTACATACAACTATCAGAACTTGCCGCTATTGCAAAGATGGTTCTCACGTATAGGAATATTAGACTTTTTATAATACAAGTTATAATTTTGTTTATAATCATATTGATTAAGAATATCTTCTTTGATTAAATGTGTTGATCGTTTTGATATGTTGTAGCTATTGTGTCCCTAGATGTCGGTTAGGTTCTATATTAATGCTATGTGTTGATTCGAATTATTGCCTTATGTCAGTGCTATTCACTTCAATAGAAATTCAATTTGTGTCACAAAGGAATATTAAACTTAGCTATTGTGCTCGAAATTACTTACACCTATCAGATTCTCACATCTCAGACTTTTTATAATAGCACTTGTATTGTGTTCCTTCTATTTCAGATTTTTTGGCTAAGTTTTTCCCATTCACGCAGAGTCATAACATAATTCCTAATGACTTTAATAAATATATTTTCACTTGTACTTTTGTGTATGGCTATCCTTTGCATGTAAACTGCACACCTGTTGTAGCTGGAAAAAATATGGTTCAAGTCGACTCAGGCTGAAAAATGATGAAAGTCGGCAGCCCAGGCTGAAAAATGACGAACGTCGGCGGCCCAGACTGAAAAATGATGAAAGTCGGCGGCCCAGGCTGAAAGGTAAACGCACACGCAGCCCTCTGGCCACGCGACGCCCAAGTAGGAAAATTGTGAAAGAAGTCAGCCCAGGGTGAAGGGTAAGCACGCACGCAGCCCTCCGGTCACGCTCCGCCCACCACAGCAACCCTCCACCCGAGCACCGCCCTGTTACAGGTGGTGAAGGTTTTTTCGCCTGGGTTTTTCTCCTTCACCTGATTGGCATCACAATTCCCAGCACTATTGGCTTTAATCAATATATCTCAACTTGAATGGCATTAATAAATATATTTTCACTTGTACTTTTTGTGTATGACCCTTCTTTGCATGTCTCTGCATGTAAACCGCTCACCTGTTGTATCGGAAAAATATGTGAAGTCGGCCAAAGAAGTCTGCCCAGGCTGAAAAATACGCTACGATGAGCGCACGTGCAGCCCTCCCCCGCCGATAAGCGCGCGGACAACCCTCCCCACACGCGCCGCGCAGGAAAAAATACGCGCAGGGCTCAGGGCAGGGGGGTCGTAGTTTCGCACCCAGCTTGTTTAACACAAGTCGTATACTACTCACCTGACAACCTGTTAGGGTTGAGTGTTTCCGGGGAATGATGTTTGTCATTACGGTATCTCCTGTGTGTATAGAAAAGGTTCCTGTCAATAAAAGTTCCTCTCGTTGAGAGTCTGCAGGTGCGTCTGTCCTATCCCCCCTAGTGCCCTCATCGTACTGCCGTTACGATATGATCTACATTACAGCCCTCCATGGGCCGAATTATCCAGGCGCGACCCGGCCCCTGCGCATCGAAAAATGGCCCGGCCCGACCTGCGCCCGGACCTATATATTATATATACATATTTTTATCCGGCCCAGTATTCCCGAGGCCGAGTAGATCCCGGCGTAGGATTTCAGGCCGCGGCGCACACGTTTCTGGCGCACATCAAACAAATTTATAAGTAAATTTATGAGAAGAGAGGACAAGGCCACAAGCATACAAGTTCTTGCGGCTTTAAGCCGCAACATCACGAGGCCAAATTAAATCCCAAACGCACGGGCATGGGCGTTATCGTTACACTGTCAAGTTTTTGCAGAGGTAGAGGATGCGGTCGACAAACGCCTTCTCCCGGTCCCTACCACTCTCACAAAGCTTTGCGAACGTGATTGTGAAATAAGTGAGTTGTGAGGAGCAATGTGAAGTGGCTTTGAGAATGTTCTAGAGGGTCGAATCATCCGCATAATGCAGTGTCCTTTGTTTATCATTGCAAATGTATGCAGAGGAATGACGCAAGCGCGTGATGATATGAATCAATAGTCCTCCATTGGTGTGGAATTAGCTGCGTGACCCGGCCGAGTCTGACTCTCGAAAACATATGTGTCGACCCGGGCCCGGCCCGCGGTGGTGGCATATTTTGACGGCCGGAGCCCGACCCGGCCAGGAGCACACAGCCAATAATAAGCAGGGCCCAGCCCGCGGGCCGGCTCGGGGGCCCGGGCCCGTGCAGGGCTGTAATCTACATAGCGTACTTTTTGTGACATCTATATGGTGCGTTTTTCATCATTACTAAGTGTAGTGAGCAACGGCAATAATGATGTGAGTGCAAAACACTTACCTTTCCCGGACGACTGAAAGAGAACCGCCTGAGCTGATCAGCGGAGAGGCTTCTTATGTATCTCATCGTTTCCGCTGATCAGGAAGAATTTTCTCGACGCAAACAAAATGAATCCGATTACAAGAAGAGCTCGTGCGATACAGGACAGCTCACTGTTGAAGCGTTTTTCTTTGTACGTAGGAGTGCAATATTTTTTTAACACTGTCCAAAAACCGAGAGATAGCGCTGTACATGAGGTCGTTTCTATGACGCTAGCATGGCCCTACACTTGAATTCCGTGTAGAAAAGGGGTGTAGCTGATTGATGTAGCTTGTAATATTTCTTCGCGGGATATCTTCAGGGGTACAACGCCTTTGAGAGGAGCAACGAGTGCCTGTGAAGATTAAATCGTTCCTTCAATTTTTACACTGCGATCGATGTACAGATTCCGCCATTCCCTAAATACATGTCACCATGAGTTCACACCAGTGACGGTCACCGTGGATGAGACGCAGGAAGTGCGGGAGTGTCGGAAATTTGTGGCGCACGCCAAAGGAATCCCATCCCAAGCAGCAAAATGTACTGAAAGTCGGGTGCAATAGGGGTGGACGTGTAGGTGGAAGGCCTTGAACAGACTCGTGTAACTAAGGAGCATCGATAAGACAAATACCGTCCACCCCTATTCCACTCGACTTTCAGTACATTGTGCTGCTTGGGATGTTTTCGAAATTATCTGCAGTGCTAACCTACGGTACGAGCAGCATGTCGCCACATAAATAGTCCGACAAAGCTGGAACGGCAAGGCCCGAATATCAGCGCGGAAAACGCACCGTAGTATTTCACGCCGTAGTAAGCTTGGCGCCAAATTTCACGCTCAGAGCCGGTTTAGAGGGCGTGGTCGAGCGCATGAGCAGCCTCTTCATATTTCGGGTGGACGGCAGCGTGTCAATCACAGCGTGGCACGCGTATTATGGCGCATTCCATTGGCAGAGCTGGGTCAAATTTTTGCCCCGGGAAGGGACAAAAACTGTGCCAGTGGCATAGTCGTGTCAGCCGTGGAATGTTTCATTGGCTGAGCAAGGGGAAAACGTTCGCTAGAAAGAGCAATAGTTCTTGACCCACGAGACCAAAGCTAACCCGGGAAAACAGGAGCTCACTCGCTATGTGCAGGGCGTGCTTCATATCTCGAACGGTTGTTAGCATTCCATTGACGAAGCGAACCCCTGTGGCCCCGCCGGGAGTATGCACTCAAACCCCACCGAGCGCGTGGCAAAATCTCCTCCCGCAATGGAATACGCTATTAGCTTCCGGTTCATCAAGCAATGGAAACCGAGTGTTTTTATTTTGACGCTGTACTGACGGTTGAATGGGCGTCATGACAGCTGGGCCTCTCCAAAAAGCTTGCCATTGACACTATTGTCAAGCTTGTCAATGTTGTGTGTGTGTTCTTTGTTTTTTCTTTGTCTTTCTTTTTTCTCGTCGAGTCCCTCGTTTCACGACGGGCACAGGATCCATGCCGTCTGGGCCGCGTGCATTCGCCGAAGCGTTTCACGCTCTGGCGGTTTTACGCAATGAACTACGCCCCATGCAGTTGCAGCTTAAACTTACTCCAATCGTCATACGCGGGAAGCTGTTTTTGAACTTGTAATGTTTTAGACACACAAGTTCTACATCCGGAGCTGCTACACCGGAGATAGGACACGGTCGAAAAAGAGCACACGTTCGAGCAAACTATGTGTGAATTTGAATTTGAATTTATTTTTGTTTCCTAGGAAGAGGCATCAAACAGCTGGGCAGTCTTACCTACTTACAGTGTACAACGGCCGTCACAACATCGATACAGAATGAAGGCTAAGCACCTATTCACTAGAATGAAGTAGCTATTTCCTTCTAACAATAGGCCCTTTTGGAAAAAGTGCGCCATCCAGTGGCAAGGATGCGCAACCCCGCCATGATGCAGTCAAAGCGTCCGAACAGCTGAGCGCCCTTCATTTTCGGATTCACTGTAGGTTCGCGTTTTCCCAGGATGCCTCTTAACACTTTATTAAAACATTTTATTAAAATATTTACTATTTACATACACTTACAAATGGAACAGCGAGGCGTTCCCAGGAATGCAGTCCCGTGGAAATCAGATGTAAATGCACAACACGAATATCCATAGTCGTACGAAGAGACATTTACGTAACAAAAAAAAAGAAAAAGAAAGGACAACGAGGTAGAAAGAAAATGGCCCTCTACTACAAAAAAAGAAAAAGAAGAAAAAGAAAGGAGTACGCCTGAGCTTTCCTGCCAAGTGAATAGAGTGCGACCCCAACCATTATCGAATTTAACGACTCAGCAAAATTTTCCCTGCTTTCTTTTTATTCCTTCCCTCTCCCTACTCCTCTCTGTTCTCTTTTCTTCCCCTTTCTCACTTTCTTCCTCCCCTTGCTAAATGAACTCCCACGCACCGTGTGAATGAGTGGAACGCGCTGATTATTTAAATAGAAGTTCAAACGAGTTTCGTGAAAAGAACTTCTAAAGCAGGTACTGTGTCACGACAAAATTGCACAACCAATAAGCAAGACTGTATTTACTTTTCAAACCACGACCAACCACACAGGCACCGTTCTGCGTACGCTCCTTCTCCACATCTCTTGTTTCTGACTTGTTTAATTTTTACTGCACACGTGTAAAGGGCAATTTTGGGCGCTTACTTAATCGCACATTCGTCCTGCAGAGCTACATAACTGGCCTACTCCATTCCTGTTTCATTCGTCCGCGTGGCGCGTCGATCCTCTCTGAAGAATAGACGCCATACCGTATGCGTGAGGCGCTAGCCGCAGTACTCACAAGGGCAACTGCGCTTCAGCGTGTTAAAAGACGCTGAAAGTACACTTACTGCTAGATGGAAATTTCCGAAGTCTATGATATAGACTCGTGATGATGATGCCAATGTGTCTTGCTCGGGGCTTGAGAAGAACTCTTATGCTGATTTATTTTATGTCCGAACCGTTTTCTTCGACACCCTGAAAGTGCGGAATGATGGACTAAGGTAATGGATACGTCATTTCAACGATACCACACCCATCTTCGTCGGCTACGACTGCCGAAGCTCACTCCCTCGCATAAGATAGCAGTTACATGGACTGCAAACATCTGATTTCATAGCATGGCCTTACGTACGACTCGTTCAGCGCGATCAGCGCCTCCCGATCAGAGAAGGACAGTTCAACGTTCAACAGAGGGGCAATTTTAGCTGAGTTCGGAGGTGGCGCTAGTGTTGGGCGCAACAATTTCGAGAGTGAACCGACCTCGATTAGCTGAGATTGGTCAGCGCTCAGCCCCTGAACGTGCCGACACTAGTGCAGCGTGCAGTCAATAAATTGCTGATATAAAAATAGCGGTTCAATTTCACACTCTGCAGCAAAAAAAGCTGGTTGCTCTTAAAACCACAAAATAAATGTATGAGCAAAATATATCACCAATCCCATCAGGCAGCACCTCAATCGTCAACAGGAAGATGTAAAACGCTATAATGTGAACAGCGAAGGTGATTTATTGTTCATTGGTCATTATCTGGGTCTGTAACGCACATCAAGAATGCTCCTAAATGTTGATGCCCGGCACGTTAAATTATTATTATTATGGTGCAATATTTCGTTTTTCTTCTTTCGTTTCTTTTCTCTTTTTTTGCTTCGATTGTGTGTTCTCTTCTGAGCCGTGGCTTTGAGCGCTGCTCCTGTTGCGGTTTCGGTTTCTTTTTAGGAAATTTGGATAATAAGCATATTAGAATATCACAAGCAAGGGGTGCACTATAAAAAAGGTGCCGTTTCCTTGAATTTGATTGTTCCTTAAACTCCAGGAATTGTTAGCTCTGCGGATAATACCTCGAAGCATGCAGATACATTTGAGGGACACTAATGAACATAAGAAGGATTCCCAGCAATTGCACTTCAGTATCTTCCGGCATTTACTATTATGTGTCACACAGGATTTTCTCTCCGATTCCGCTAAAACTACACACTTTCAGAGATTAGAGGCAGCAACATTATTGCTGCCCCTTTCCCTCTTCCCGTGTTCCATATTTCCCTCATCTTTTTCTTTGGCTCCGCGCCGACTGGTCACGTTCTATTTCAGTGCATCTTTTTGGAGTTCTCAACTACTTACAAATTCGCTTTAATTGCCGCTTTGTGGTAAGTAATTATCCATACCTTTCGCCCTGTTGACTATGATTCACCTTAAACGGGGACCCCTTCTTGTTCCATCTTAGTTTGTACTTGTGCCAATTTCCTCTTGTAACGATTTTAGTATGCCCCGAAGGACACACGATTTCTAATTGGAATTGGGGACACATTCGTGATTCCTTGAATTCAATCTTTAGGCAGTGGAAGCTCCATATATGCCCTCATTACCATTCCTGTTTTACGTTTTTCTTCCCCGAACCGCTACATCCACTTTACTACTTCTTCCATTTTGCTCCGCCGTTCTGCGGCACTCATAGGTTTGCTAGATGAGCCCCCTTCATTGCCTTGTGCAAAACAACATTAAGGGTAAATTCAATCTAGTGTCATATAAGCATTCGCAAAGTTGGTTACCTTTTGCTGTCCTGTCTGAAGCAACTAACCCCTGCTGAACATTTTATCATTTCCCCTGCCGTGAACAAGAAACACCCTGTAGATGAATTCATGCTGTTTCCTGCCTTGCTCGAGCAAGGAACTTGCTTCTTATAATTGTTGCTTCTAATAATTATACGTCTAATAATTCTAGCATCTGTTTGCGATAAATGTTGTGTGTGAGAGAGTGTGTGCCCCACTCGTTGGAGTAACAAAGCACGCGCAGCTTCTTCGCTTTGGCTGTATTTATAGACAGTAGCTCTCCACGCTTTGAGGAAAAGGAGGAAAAAGCAAGAGATAGCTGCTCGTGTTTTTTCTCATTGTACCATGTCAATTTTCTGTGTGTTGAACACCTCCAGTGGATTCATAAAACAAAGTAAGGCTTGTGGTGTCTGTTAGAATAAAAATTTTAAAGTGTTCGATTAGATTAGGTCACGATGATTATTTTATGGTTCTTCAAATGATGGATTGTTCTCCTCTGTTTTTTACGTGCTCGAGAATGTGCCGCTGACTAGAAACCATTTCACTCTGATGTCATTGTCTGTTCTTCACTCCGATATCATTCTTAGTTGTTGTTTTTTATGTGTATTGTTCGTGTCCCTGTGTTCTTTAGCCTTAAGTCGATGATAGTCACTTGGAAGTTATAAAACTTGTATTTTTCTCGTTTTGATAAACATTCGCTATCATTTTCCTACATGTATCTGTTGTTTGTGTGTTGGAGGATGCGCAGGTTTCGCTCCCTATTAGTGCTAGCTGTTAAGATAACAGGATAAATTTAATTCGTATGTTTTTTGTTTTTTTTTACAGTACATCGGGACTGAACGGGCAAGCCCGCAACATAGTACCGCAAATAAATACACATGTGAAACAAAAAAAAAAGATAATGTAACAAGACGTACACCATAAATCACTGAAATTTGTCCTGTTTGGCAACACCAACTACATAGCCTAAGACCATTGCACATCAATATGTACACACGTACTGAAGCCTTATAAACAACACCAAAGGAAAAGAGGGAAGGCATACGCAAACGGCAATAAGTAAGAAGCAGAAGTCGCTTGGATGTTCGACGTATTGGTGTCACTACTTGTTGAAAATACTGGTAGGTATGTCAGACCATAAATTTCAAAAGTATATAAGATGCGGTAATATACTAGAGCGTAGTATACTGCAATGAAGATGTGAATCGGAACTAAGTTACGGAAGACGTACAAACCAGAAGAAATCTTCCGACGAGTGTTCCGACTGAAAGTGATCCCGCTATGTCAGGTCACGAAGAAGAGGTGATGGTTACTCGTGTCAATGTGACTCTGAGGAGCATGAAATATAATGTGGGACGTTTCTGAACGTAAGCTGCTTGTGTGCTCAACGACAGCCAGTGATAACTCTTTTCCATAGCAGTGCATAGCAGCATTTCCAGCACCACTAGTTTTAATAAATGTATTTCCAGTTGTACTTTTGTGTATGAATGTCGTTTGCATGTCAATATTTGCATGGAAACTGCCTAGCGCGCAACTGTTGCGGTAGAAAAAATCGTGAAAGAAGTCGGCCCAGTCGGTAAAATGTGTGACGGTAGCGCATGGGCAGCGCTCCGCCCACGCGCCTGCCAATGCGCGCTGGAAAGAAATCGCGAGTGAAGTCTGCCCAGGGGTCAATAAACGCGCCTACCACGGTCGCGCTTTTCCCAGGGCCTTTATTTACACTACTGGCATCACAATCCAAGAAATCCTTGAAATCGCAGATAAACTCACTAATTAAAGTTACCTTGACGCACTTTATGAATTCACCGGTTTGACAGCCACGGAATAGAAACCGAAACCTAAGTAGGCTTCAGTTACAAAGCTATGAGTTTACAATAGTACATCGAAACTATAAGACATACAAGGTATGACCCAGTATTGTTTTAATCGCTTTTTAGCACGTTTCACATGTCTTTCTTTGGAACACTCACTGAAAAAACGACAAACATGAAGTAAAGACAGCTAAAACTAACGGTGGTCTCTGAGAGCGGTTTTAAATTTTGCTCTTAGCTTCTCTGCCCTCTTTTGTGGTAATTTTTCAACCGAATAACAGTATGCATCTTTATGTTCCTTCCAATGTAGTATCCCATTAAAAATAAGATTGTTCGCATTATAAAAATATAATAAATTTCATTTTATTTATCTATGTGTGATTGTTTATTCGTTATTTCCTATTGTTCTATTAATAGAATACTACTAATAATTTCACGTATACGTATGGAGCCCAAGATGTCGTTCTAACTGTGAACACGGTAACAGAGTGTTCTCTCCTACTCTATTCACTCTAGAAATGCTCGTTTCATAAGGAGAATGGCAGCAATGACACTTACGCTCTAAAAGCCCTACCATATGCTCTCAAGGCCAATACGTGATTTTATGTTTCGGCAATAATTATTAACATTATATCATTATATTATCGGCTCGATGTTCGTTACTCTGCCTGCTTACACACTCGATGTTCCATTTTTTTTTCACTTTAACGAGGGATATTTGATTAGCTCATTAACGAATGGCTCGTGATTCAGTGGATCCACCTAGGATCCACGCCTGCATGAGGCTGACATTCAGCCTCATGCAGGCTAGAGCAGCGTGGCACAAACTACTGCCATGTTTGCAAGAAAAAAGTGCGTCCACTTCGAGTGAGTGGCCGCTCTGGAGAATTCTTTTGTACCATTATTGACTCATTGACTGCGAACAGATAAGAGGAGTGAAGAATACGCACTATCGCGTAAGGTGCTTGGGTTGTCGTCGTAGACATCTGTTGTGTGCGAAGCACTTCAACTCTAGGACTATCTGCTTGCAGATGAAGAAAGTGCTTTTTCATTCATAACACGTCTTGCAACGTACCTTTTGACTCGTAAGTCGCCATGTTGATTCATTTTAATTTACATTAGTTTACATTACAATGGCTGTGCTTGAACAGCGAAAGAGGCTGTAGTAAAGGTGAGTTGCAAGAAGTTGGATAATACAGACCGGTATGCAATATATTCCTGCGTCTTCCAGAACAATTCCTGACTCAAGAACTTCCAAAGGTGGCAGGCTGCACGGTGGCATGTGCACAGCGAAAAACGTTACTCGGAGACCATATGGGACACACGAGGGGTATATTGACGGTTGTGTGTGCGCTAACTCGCTTTGTGGAGCCCTGGAAGCACAAAAAGTAGTTGTCTGCGCAGCGTGCTGCCTGCTCTCCGCATCAGGGCTGCGTTTGATCCACAGCAACAGGCACACATCAGTGCTCTTGCAGCTTTCCTTTTCTTTCCGTCGCAGAAGGGCTGGTGTAAACGTTCGTGCATGCATCCTCTACTTATGTACATATTTTAAACATGATAAAAACTACCTAAATTGGATAAAACAAAAACTGCGTATTTTGCGGTTATCACGCTTCATTATTTAATGATCCTCGCAGTCGCATGATCTTCGTGGATCTGTCAGCGGCCGGCTGGCCATGTCGTGCCCCCCGTTCCCAGCACGGTGCGAAAGCCTCCTACGTACATTTTGTAGGCACTCTATTTGAAAAATACATTTGATTGATTGGGTTACTTACCTTGGCACATTACAGATTGGACCCATTCATATGACTGCAGTCAACATTTATAGTTCTGTTTTCGACACTCAAACGTCGTCATCACCGCATACCGCTAAATGCAAACACGCTGCAATGTGGCGTCCGCCACATCGGCAAAATTAGAGAACTGGCACCAATGATATGTAGCAGTCGCCGGACTCCAATTTCGCGTTTGCAGCGATGGCTGCGGTGACACTCACTCAAGGTTTGTCCTCTCTATTGCGTTTTGACGCACAGGCATCCTACAGTTGGCAATACGACGGCAGGCATCCGTTGCGTCGGTATGTGTCCGTCAGTTACCATGGCAACGAGCTGACGGACAGCTCCGACGCACGCACCTGCACAAGTTCGCGGCAGCTCAACTTTTCTGCATGGCAAAGCGTTCGGCGGAACAGAGAGGCCAATCAGAGGAGTGAATCTGACGATGCGCTGTTGCTTCGCGAGCAGTAATGACGGACTACAGAACTGTGCTGTGTGTGCCTGTTGCAAAGTCGGCAAATTCTGGATGTACCGACGTAACCGTGCAGGAAATGCTTTGCATTGAGACTGAAAAGCATCCATGACTGTATGATAAGACTAGGTCTGAATATAAAGACACATTGAAGCGAGAAAATGCATGGCAGGCAATTGCACGCACCCTGAAGCTCAACGGTAGGTTTTACGTTTTACTTTCTTGTTATTGTTGTAGACCCATGTCTCGTATACATTTTACTTCGCGCTTCATGCTCCCTGACGGATTGTAGCGGAGGAGTGCAAAAAACAGTGGCGAACAATCCGAGACAGGTACGCGCGGGAGAACGGACAGACGAGAGAGGACAGGCCAAGAAGCGGTGCCGGGAGTGACGAAGTCGTCACCTACAAATGGCCACTCTATAAGTGTCTGGGGTTCCTCAAACCTCATCTAAAGAGTAAAAAGTATGTATTAGTAGAACTCCACTGTAGCGCAACTCCCTTATTGTGTATACGAAAGCTTCGTCGCCGTAGGTGTTTTGCATTTTTCAATTCATTGGGAACTCCGCAATTTTCGCATTCCGCATTTTAGTTCAGAGCAATGTTAACGACGACTGTACATTTGCAACATCCTTAATTAACGTTATCTAACTGAAGGACATTTTCCAGCTTAACAGACTCAAGTGCAACCCTCTGCAAACACTTGAAAAAATCAATCATTCTCGGCTAATTCCCGTTGGAATAACTTAATTGTAACCAGCACTCGTGTATCAGTGATTACCACCTGTTGATTCTATGTCAGTGAGTGTGCAGTGGAGTTCAGGAATGACAAAAAAAGTCAAACCACTGTTATTATAGCAGTAAATGTGTAATAATTAATGCATGCTACGATAATATCAGTAATTAAACAGCCAGTGCTTGGACAAGATGACGCAGGAACAGTGCAGTTAGTTCTTTTAGTGTTTGTCTGTCATCTTGTCTCAGCACCAAGGGCTTTATCCCCATTAGACATGGGAACATCTCTCTTCTGCCTGATGATGTTATGATTAATGCAGGCTACAGAACAGAACACTGTGGATGCCACAAGCAACTCCGAGGAATACCATGGGACCACTGCGCAGGGTACGTACGCTAGAGTGCTATATGCTAAATAGTGAACTTTCAGGCCATGTTGTTCAGGCAATTAAAAATAAACGTTTTGGACACCAAAAACAAGTGCTTGGAGCTATCTGATGGGTATAAACCGCAGTTATTCGTCACTGCAGGACAACTCAGTGAGAATGGCGATGAACCATTTTTTGACATTTTAAAAAACACCCAAGAGGTTGGCCAGGATATTTACGGAAGTTTCAATCCATGACGAAAACCCTTCCAAGACTAGGAAAGAAAAAGGGTTGTATATGTACACAAGTGTAAAATGCAGTTAAAGTTTTAATACACAAGTAAATATATACAAAAACATGGGTAATATAACCAGAGGCGTTTGACAGAAAGAGGTCAGACCTTATATATATGTGCATGCCCATAAAGTACTATAGGACAAGTGAGTGTCACCATGTATCATTTACATAATGTGATACTTGCTTGTCCATGCAAGTATACGGTACTGGTGCTTTCTGTGTTCACTTCATTTGCTATTGCCGTGCACCTCGCTGTATAACGTTTCTTATTTAGGCCTTCTCCTCACAATGATCAACGAGGATTCATTTACGCCGCCCACAGACGAATCAAGTCATGAAATAAATCAAAGCGAGGTGAAACCTTGAACACAAAATTTTTGCATGTACACAAAGTACTTATAAAACATTGCTTCCTAGGAGAGCTCTGGCCAAACCTTTGAATCATCGGACACATACAGAGGGTTACGTGACCAGGAAGAGCGAAACGAGCCTCCCACTGCTCCACCCCAAAAACCATACAAAAGGAAGACTGCATCAGGGGAGACAAGCTACCTCACATAGGCTTTAGCAGCAGCAACTGCACAGATGGCGAGTGGAAGCCGAAATTCACGCCTGCATATTGATGCTGATGACTATGACACAAGTCTACGGGACAGTTTCAAGACTCTGTCAAACAAGAAAAAGAGGGTCGCGCAGCTACAGATCCAGAAGGTGCTGTTTGACTTGGAATTTGGTGAATAGAGTGAATAAGATAACTACATATATGATGAAGGCAAAGTCTTCTTGAGTCTGAGGAGCGGTGACAAATACGAGGACAACAGGGCAGAAATACACGCAAGAAAGGACGCCCCGTTTCTGCCCTGTCGTCCTGATATTTGTCACACCTGCTCAGGTTCAAGGTGATGTTGCCTTCATCACGTATACACAATCTAGCTAGCTCATTACTTTGTTTGACAATAATAAACTATGCAGTTGCGTTTTGGAAACTTATGATAGTGTGATGTTGCTTAAGATAGTAGCGTGCAGTGGAGCTCTCAAACCACAGCTGTAACATCCTCTTGTGATGAACCGCGCAAAGCTATCTTGCATTGCCATTCCACCTCTCCGATCTTTGAACAGAAAAAAATTGCAAATGTGTTCCGAACTTCTTTGGCGTTTTCTGTGTATGTGTTGCTACCCTGACGACCTACGCTTGCAAGGGTTCCATCTTTTCGCCATTGTCCAGTGTGTACTTTTCCATCTCTGTCTTCATAATCGACATACCCTTGTGGGTAATATGAGAAGGACTTTTCTTGGATGTCACATAGTCTCAAGAAGTTGTGTAGGCATACAGTGGCCCAGACAATGGCGTTAAGGGTCTCCAGGGATGCCTGTATTGGTTGTCGTAAAATTCTCCACCTCGATACCAATATGCCAAAAGTGTTTTCAGCAACACGACGTGCTCTTGAGAGACGATAGTGAAACACTTTCTTCTGGAGCGGGAAGTTTGCGCCAGGGAATGGCGTCATCATATTTCTCAAGAGAGGAAATGCAGCATCCCCTACAACAACAAGTGGCATTTTGACACTTGAATTTGGAAGTTCCTTGTAGGAGGGAATCGAAAATCCCCCTGCTTTTAACTTCTTCCCCATTTCACATTCCCTGAATACGCCACCATCGCTCCAGGACCCGCATTCCCCAACATCAGTCATTATGAATCGGTACTGTGCATCGCACAGAGCTAGCAGGATTATGCTATGACTGCCCTTGTAATTAAAAAATGCTGAGCCCTCATTTGGTGGTGCCTGGATCACAACATGCTTTCCGTCTATAGCTCCTATACAGTTAGGAAAATTCCACAAATGCCAGAAGTCCTCGGCAATTGCAATCCATGTTTGTGCTGTCGGTTCCTGCAAAAAACAAGGGTACTGCCTGCTATAGCTTCTACGATAACTGGGCTAACAATCCACCCACCAAACTTATCTAATGGTCCTCATACCAGCATGTAGATTGGCATCAGAACTTTTTTCAAAGCCTTGCATGTGTCCCTTATAATAGCACTTGCTGCTGTAGTACTAATCCTGTAATTCTTCGCAATGATTCGCATTGATGATCCATGGGCTAAATAGCTGAAATAAAGAATATTATTGTTAGTTACGTTACATTTGGAAAGGAGGACTGAAATAGGGCTAGAATCGCGAAAGCTTTGCACTTTTGTGCCGTTACTACCGCAATGTGAAGGACATGCGCTCCTCCGGTGAGATTGACTAACGGAAAAGTGTGTTTTGTCGCCGAATTAATGGCTCCACGAGGGAATAAATGACGTCGAACCTGTGAAAGTCAAAGCTGTGTTTTTAGCAAAAGTACCATACCACCCACTCAGGACGATATGTGGGCACTCTATCTCCTCATTTTGGAACGAGGATATATCAAATACAACTCACCTTTCCTTTGGCATTCTGAAGTACTCAAAAAAGTATTTCGTGCTGTCGCTGCGCATGTCTTTTACTAGATGATGGTACTCGCCGTGTGTTTTCCTTTTACGTAAAATGCTGCCAACCCATGTCCTAGTTTGTTTGAGTTTTTGCTGTGAAAGCAATGCCGCGGAGGAGTATTGCGCCACAGCGGGCCAGTCTATAGTATCTGCTGTCTGCACATAGTGGCAAGAAACTCAACAAGAGCATCGTTAAGCGTCAGTAACGTTGAATCTGCCATTTCGTGGGGCAGCGGACGATGCACGGCACTGCCTGGGTCCCCGTACGGACATGTGCGCCGAGACAATGTGGGAGGCGGGGGCGCTGGCTGTCGACTACCGCATATCCGTGCGTGCCAGTGAGGACATGTCGACGGACCGATGTCCGTCAGCTACCGCATTGAACGCATCGGCCTGCCGCACGCATTGGTCTGCGACGTAACAGTGAGGACCAACCTTCAGACATTTCCGATGCCAATACATATATCAGTGCTATGCTATTCAGGACGTACTCAGGAAGATTACCTTTTTGAAGTTACCTGCCTGGGACCAGCTCACTGCTTCGCAGTCGGTCGAACTCTGGTCACAAGAAGCATGTTGCTCTCGTCTTCTTCTTGGCCGTTACTTTCGCCGCCCTCGAAACACTGTTGAGTGATGCGCAACTATTGACGGAGCCTGACTCTGGGCGGTCACTTTTTCGTGACCACTTCTTCACCCTGTACGAGTTGGTGGTACCTCCTGATGCAGGACACCAGACTATTTTGCAAGAGCCCAAAGACTTCGTTCTGAGCGCAGCCAGATTTACTCAGGATGAGTATACGGTAGCTGTTAAAGCTTTGCAAGCTGGTAGGTCTCCCGGCTCTGATGGTCTCCCTGCTGAATTCTATAAGTGTTTCTGGGGGGTACTTCGACGCCCCCTAACCGAGTTATTGAAGCTGCTTGGCTGCTGGCGTCCTCTGCCCTTCCATGAGGCAGACTGGCAGGGTATAGTGTCTATGCTTTGCAAAGATGCCACACCAAGTCGCGACCCTAATGCCTACCGACTCGTATCTCTTCTAAATACAGATTACAAGATCATTTCTACCACAATTCTAAATCGAGTTTCTCCAGTCCTGGGTTCTGTCATCCCTGCTTCACAGGCTGCGCCGTCCCTGGGTGGTCCCTTGTGCTTCACACTCGGGCTTTGCGAGACGCGATTTATTGGGCTAATAGTCTCCACCAATCGGCAATGCTGGTTTCTTTTGACCAGAACAAAGCTTTTGGGAGCTGTCGATTTTGATCTTGCGGCGGTATCTTGGATAAGAGCTCTCTATGCTGAGGCCTTTGCCTGCATTGGAGTAAATGGGGCAATGTCTGGTACCTTTTCCATCAAATCGGGGGTGCGACAGGGTTGTCTCTTATGTCCTGCTTTGCATGCCATGGTCTTTAGCCCGCTCTTGGAAGCTCTCGCAACCTCGCTTTGTAGTCGTATGCTACAGCTGCCGGGTTCCGTGGCTCTTCCGTTGTTTGCATATGCAAATGACTTATCCTTAATCCTTAGCAGTGAGGACGCGATAGGTCCAGTGTTATCCATCCTGGATGCCTACGGTGGAGCATCGAACGCGCGGATAAACAGGTATACGAATGCAATGCTCTTTATCAATTCTGTTCCATCCTGTGCGTCTCCATTCAGGATACCTGTTAAACTGAATTACGCATACTGGGCTACTATTTAAATAGTCGCGGCGTATCATTGTGGACGCGCATTCACCAGCGCATTCACCAGTATTCCTGTTCTCCGTGAATTGAGGGGTCTGGTTCTTCCACTTACTTTTAACGCCCGGCTAGCGGCGTCGTGGTTCTTAAGCAAGTACTGGTACCATGGTACCATATCACTTTCGCCACGTCAGGTCTTTCTTACTGGGACCGTATTGTTTTTCAGTTCATATGGGGTAACTTCTGCGAAATGAGTGTCACGCGCGCGTCTGTACCAGTCTGTACCAGGAGGTTGGTGGCTTGCGAATGCCACATGTAAAAGTGAAGTGTTTGCTTTAGGTATAAAGACCAGTTTTGATGCCCTGAGTGAGCCTAACCATCGTGCACACAACCTTTCGCACTACCTTCTTGGCCCGGAGATTCGTTTATTTTGTTCCTTTCAGCAGAATAGGCCACGCTCAGAGTTTACAGCTCCCTACTTAAAGGAGTCCGTGTGAGTCAGTGTCAGTCCGTCGCCTCCGCGACAGCCACGTGGACGCTGATCTTAATACATGGTCAGTGAGGCGGTTCTATGTGCTCCTGCTTGGCTTATTTCCGGCACCCACGGGTGCACCGGAGCTGTCTGTTGCGCGTCAGATCACGAGGCGCTACGCTACTGCAGGATGGCTGGACACTCTTGCGCAAGACTTGCGCACGATGTTCTGCCACTCAGGGATCGTTTGCATCGATATGGTCTAACCTCGCCTCGCTGTCCTTTCTGTTCTAGTCATGAAACTGCGCAGCACGCTCTTCATGAGTGTCTCGTTCCCGACGTTTTGTGGCACAGAGTTGAGGAGCTGTATGGGGTTCCACCGATTCGCTGGAACACCATTCAAACGCTCCTTTAACCTCCCGTTCCAATCCGGGATAGACGGCAGTTCATTCTCTTACCAGTAGAGGTAAACTACCAACTCGTTCACCTACTAACACGTTCTAAGCCTCGTTCGAGCGGTTGTTCACAGAGTTTCACAGAGGGAGAGAGCAGTCCTTGGTGCTATGCATTTCGGAAGACGATCGCTAACTTCGTTTGTGCTATTGAAAGAAACGCATGGAAGGTACGTTGTCCACTACTAAGCATTACTTTCCTTTGTGCCGTTATCCCGTACGCAGCTCTCCGCAGTCTTGGTCTGTTGCATGGCGACGACAAGCACGAACAGCAATGCTTAACGTGACGCTTTTTCACAAGCATGAGTTGGTATTGCAGAAGTTCTAGTTTTAGTCCTAGCTTGTTGAGATAGTTATATGGGAGCCAGTATTGACAGGTCATTGGCCTCGATGCCAATACACACGCTTTAGTGTTTCAGACGTTTAGTTTTGGCAGTTTCGTGGGACTGCCTCGCACTAGTTTATCCTGCTCTTCGTTCTTAGGGCGACTGCAGTACTATGTTTGAAATGTGATGTGGGCGAGCTTTCACTTGTCCCATCCTAGGGTAGGCGACTTATCTTTCGCTACCCAGGCAGTTAACTTGCGGAGAACTTGCTTTAAGTGTGGGCAGTCAGGACATTTTAAAAAGTCCTGCTAGGTGCCTGCGTGCTCTTGATTTGGCGAGGTAGGTCATGCTACCTGTGAGAAACCCTGCCGTTGGTGTGAGGGAGACCATGCTGCTACTGCGAAACAGTCTCTCCAGCTTCTGGTGAGAGACCTTTTAAGGGTGAACGTGCGGAGCCATGTTTATGCGACTTTTATTCTGGGAGACAAATTGCACACAACAAAACCTTTCGCGCTATTCGGTAAAATGACACACACACACACACTTTCATGAGACGTCTTAATCTTATTTTTTTATGCCCCTCTGTACTCATACAGTCAATACAATCGACTTTCTTGACAAAATCATTTCACATTTTAGTAAGGGATGGGTAGTCCAGTCATGTCGCACAGTCCATTCTCGCCACACTCGGCTCCTGCCACACATTGGCTGCACGGCTTGCCTTCCTTGTACACAGCTTCCTTGATCAAGTTTCCACTGGACAATTGAAAATAAGTTGTCCAAATGAACATGTTTAGAAATATAACGCTCTTGTCGACGTATTCCCGCACGAATTCAACGACATCTTTCTTTGTTGTTTTCTTTACCCTATTTGCGATCATACTTATATCATTTTGCATCATACGATACTACGTGTTTCTAGAGTTGAATGGTATTAATTTTGGTGTCGATACTGCTTCGGGGGGAAAGCGGAATCATGCCCTTCCTGTAGCATCATTCGTCGGAGAATCGTAAAGGAAGGATCGTAAAGGAAGGAAAGGATCGAGGCTTTGATTGTAAGAAATTATATACGACTTGCGGGTATAGCGATGGCGATTCTGAAGGTGTTTCTGCGTCATACTTTGCTGGGCTCATAGATAGGAAGAAAGTTAAGGACAGCAAGGCTTGTCGCTCGCCAGCGGCGACAGTCGTGATGCATTCTGGAACTTAGGGGTAATATCCATCATGTAACCGCCTTCTCCCTCTGTTGATCTGTATAGGTTTCGTTGAGTATCACCTCGTTAGAGAGTTTTTTTTTTTCTCACGCTGTCTAGTTGTACTAATCGGTAAGTCTAATTCGAAGGAGATAGCCTCACATTTTTGCGTAGTTGCAGGTGTACAGCTTCTTGTAAGGTAAGGTAGATCCTGCGTTGGAACTATAGCTATTATAGCCACAGCCAACGAAACGGGGGGGGGGGATATATTTATTAAGAAAAAAAGAAAGGAAAGGTTAGCCAGGCAAAGAGCCGGCCTGCTATTCCGAACGAAAAAAAAAAGAGTAGGAAAACCGTAGGAATGAGTTGTAAGTCGTGGTTTCGGCACGGAACTCCTGAGCACACGTGGCACACCGACGGCGTATGTATAGACGGCATGTGGAGGCTGTAAGGGGCAGAGGTGCCAGGGCCGAAGTGTCATCAGACCCAGCGCGTCTCGCTACTGCGTCTGCTCGAGTATTTCCATACACGCCTACGTGGCCAGGGACCCATTGACACGTGATGTTGTAACCAGTGGTGAAGAGTTCATTGAATTTTTGAAGCGTCATGGTATGCAAATCGCTTATTATGCTGGAGCGAGATGACGACAACATATCTAGTGATGCCTTGCTGTCGGTAAGAATGACCCACGTTCCGTGCCCGGATTCGGTAATATGCTCCAGTGCTGCCAGGATACCAAACAGTTCGGCTTCTGCCGAGGACACTGTATAGGGGAGTTTGAAACCATGCCCCAGGTCTTCATCCGGAACGTAGAAAGCAGCGCTCGAACTATCTTGGGTTACTGAGCCATCGGTGCATATATGGCGACTTAATCGGTGTGTTGAGGCGAGGTGCTCCAGTGTGAGCTGGTGGGCCACGACTGTGGGGACGTCTTTCTTGCGTTGGAGGCCAGGGATGTTAGAGTGAATACAGGGTCTTTCGAGAGTCCACATCGCCGGTGCATAGGATGGTGTAGACGCGGGAGATGGAATGCTCCCTTTCAGGCGGGCAATGGCACTGCCGAAAGCAGACGCCGGGCAGTCGTCATGAATGCGACAATGAGAGTGGAGCGGGTGCCATGTAATGTAGCGTGTATAAGCGCGAAGGGTATCACCATCCCGCAGTATGTGAACCGGCTGCTCTCGCGCCTCTGCCAAGACAGAATACCTCTCCGTTGTCCTGGGGACTCCCAAACAGACACGGAGACTACGGACCTGGATGTTGAGCAGTTCCTGTTCTTGGGTTCGACTGAGACCATGCAGAATGGGTAAGCTGTACCGCAATGTCCCCAACACCATGGCGTGATGGACACGATAGAGGTCAGAGCATGACGGGCCCCAGGATGCACCAGCAATACGCCTGAGTACACTTACCAAACAGTTTTCCTTGGTAGCAAGCAGCTCCACATGCTGGGACCACGTCAGGCCTCGGTCAATTGTAATCCCCAGGTATCGGCAGGGCGTGACAAAAGTCAGGGGTGAGCCATCAATGAAAAACGGGTACTTATGGAATGATCTTCGTGAGAATGCCATGGCTACCGTCTTGCTAGGCGAGACAACCAAGCCGCGGTGCAAGAGGTAGCTTGAAATGATATTTAATGAACATTGTAGTCTGCGTTGGATCGTGTCACGCCGAACGGCGGAAGTCCATATACATATGTCATCAGCATATATTGTAATGTGAGTGTGATTATGAAGCTGCGCTCGAAGAGAAGCAATAATGATATTGAATAAGGGGAGACTGAGGACGCTCCCTTGTGGGACACCACGGTGCACGCGGAACGTCGCAGTGTCCCCATCAGCGGTGCGCACAAACAGGGAGCGGTCAGCCAAGAAGTCTTTAATCCATGACAAGGGGCAGCCCCCGATTTCAGCTTCTGAAAGCGTCGCCATGATTGCGCTATGGAGGACACTGCCGTACGCTTTCTTGACGTCGAGGAAGACAGCGGCTGTCAATAAACCTTCGGCTCCTGCTTGTTGTGTCCTACTGGTTAGAGTTATGACGCTGTTCATTGCTGACCGGCCTGGGCGAAAACCCGCCATCTCCTCGGGAAAAAAACCCGTGCTCTCAAGGTACCAGCTCAGGCGGTTGAATATTATACGTTCCAAGGTCTTCCCCACACAGCTTGTAAGAGCTATTGGGCGGAAAGAATCGACGTGATGCCGTGACTGACCTGGTTTGAGTAAAGGGACAACCATCGCGTTCTTCCACTCGTTAGGGACTTCCCTTTGGCTCCAGCTCTCATTGAAGGTCCTTAGGAGGGATGCTCGCCCTGACAGGAGAAGATGCCGAAGGGCCTTATACGTGATCTGGTCTGCTCCAGGGGAGGTATGCAGAGGTGGGGCCCGTAGTGCAGAGTCGAGCTCGAGAAGGGTAAGGGGCAGGTCCAGAGCCGGGTCTTTCGAAGACTGCATACCGGGTGGAAAACTTTGAGCTGATGAGGGCACGCCTGGAGGTTGCGCTGTGAGGCACACGCAATAGTCCTCCGAAAGGCACAGTTCAGAACGCGAGGTAGCCAAGGACAGGGAGCGGAACGGGTGCCGTTGAGCCACAGGAGTACACAGTCCCTTGAGCACTCTCCAAATCCGAGACATAGGGGTACGGAGAGACAGAGATGACGCCTATGCTCCCGTCCGAGTTTACACATTTGCCGATTGACAGCCTTCTGAACCCGTCGCACTTTTTGGTGGTCGTGTGGTAGATGGGTGCGTCGCGCACGCCGTTCCGGGCGGGGACGAATAGCACGGAGCCGCTCGTATTTGGCAGCCACTGCAGAGGAACGAACAGGAAGCCGGAATGGACTTGTAGCCTCCTGCAGAGATTGAGTGCATGGTAAATTATCATGACAGATCATGACAGTCGCGTTGTTTTCAGTGTTGTCTCACTCTGATCTCGCGCTTTTGCCCGAAATGTCACTAAGAGTGCATTAATGAACTTTAGATAGTTGGTCATTTTTATAGTTGCATATCTTCGAGAGGATATGGGCATGCACAGTAAATCATTTTACACCTTTATTTGCTCAAACAAGGTGTATTCTTATAAAAACACCCTTTTCTATTCCACAAAGAGTGCAAGAAGTGCATTACTAAAGGTGTAATATCGACATACACCATGTCTTATCCAATGTGGATCATTAAGGGTGTAAAGTGGGGTGTTGAAACAGGTGTTTTCCGTCGAATGCACCTTTTTTACACCCATTTGAATTGGGAATAAGGTGTTAAAAATTGTGTTTTATTTCGTGAGAGAAAAATTATGCTGGTTTCACAGCTCCGCTCAGCAAGTAATCACATTATAGACGATAACCTGAGTTAAAAACACAGTATTTGACAGGAGGGATGTTAGAAATTTAGCTTATACCTTTGACTCGTTGCAAGCGTGGGTGTTAATTGCAAAAACACATTCCCGCCACCGTTACAAACGTTTCCCGCCCCACCACATGTAACGAACGTGCCCCAACAAATTTTATTTGAGTATATGATACATCCGACACGCCAATATAGGCTACTGAGGGTGCCCCAGGTCTCTTTATGCCTTGCACTCACTTTGGTCCCACAGTGTTAACAAGCTAACGAGGCGTGCCTGCGACGCATTGCACTCCGGTTTAGGTTCAACGATGGAACCACGGCTGGAAGTCTACCGCGTTCGCGGTGCTGCTTGCCATAGAAGCAAGAACGTCGAACTGTATGTCTCGGCCAGTGGTGTCGGTATGCTGCCGCGGAAGCTCCTATTACACTATTTGCGAGGGAATATTCGCTAGCAAATAATTCCATCATAAAAGGTGTTTTCAATAGAATACTCCCATTTTAAGGGTGTTTTTGTTTTCAAACACCCATTATAACAGTGTTTTATTAGGAATACACTTAACTAAAGGGTGCATTAGAAAACACCCATCATTTGAGGGTAAAGGCAACACCAAAAAGGTGTGCGCCGTGAGACAAGTCATTTACACCAAAAAAGTGTAAAAAAGTTTACTGTGTGGCCGCAGAACTCGACTGCAAAAATGCTGCTCTCACGGCTCTCGTGGCTTTTAATTTAAAAAATCTGTAGCCAATTAAAAAAAACCTCTCTATATATTCGTATCTCTGAATGTTTACCGTACTTTACCAGATATGGCAAAAGATTGCGTTGTTCTCCACCACAAGAAATAATACGGATACGGCCCAGAAATACAATACAGCAACACTGCAACATTTCATCTAGTAGTTCCTCTGATCATGGAATTCGTCTTGTATCATGGTGTATGGTATTGTTCACGCAGGCTAAATTCCGCAGTTAGAGTGTTTACCCACGGGCTTGCCACACTGACCCAATCTTGGCAGTGTCATTGTCTCAATATCGTGCCATGTTGCACGACCAACCTTGAACCAATGTAACGTATATCGGTTATCAATTTTCGACAGGTATTGTACCAGTGATGGGGTTTCGCTTGGGTTACGTGTCCGTGGAGAAAAAAAAAAGAATTCGCACGTCTGCACATGCGCAGTGGATAGGTGGATGAATTGTTGCTGCAAAATGTGCGCACGTACCCTCACCACCTACTTCGCCGGCCATAAAGCGCACCTCGCCATTCGTGCACCTTCATGCACCGTCTCATTACGTGTTGAGCGTCCCATGAAAGTTAGCTGTCCCCCTACCAATGCTTCATATTATTCGGAATCCTTTTTACCTCTAAGCGGCAGAGACTGGAGTGGCTTTCCTGAAGCCCTCGTTCTCATCCGTGGTCCCATCGTTTTTCGCCCGAACTCATGCATACTAAGGTTGCAGTGATGGAACAATATTATCTCACTTGACAGGCACTCAAGAGGGGATTGCAAGTATGGCTGCTCCTCATTGTGCTGGCATCATTAAATTGTTTGCTTCGAGTAGCTTGCCATATTCATATTCCTATAGCAAAGCACCAACACTGCCACACTTGACTGAGTACTATTAGCGCACCGCTTGCTTTTAACTGTTTTGTATCTCCACATGTTTCTTAACATAACTAATCAATCAGTCAGCTGTTGTATTTCCGGTGTTTTTTTATTTTTATCCTCAATACAATGTATACTGCGGTGTTTTTGAGAACGAGAATGCGTAAGACTACAGGATCCTTTACTCTCCCCACTAGAGTAATGCAGTTCCTACACAGAACGTCTGGGAATCTGATTGATCCTGACAGCAGAGCAGATACTTTATCTGAGACAGTGCAGTCCATACTGGAATACATATACACTCGTGTGACTGCTACCTGCCTCAGACACATTGCGTGACCTGACTTGCACCGGAAGTCTCGCTGGATGCGAGACAACCACGTTGCCACGGCTTTTGCCATCTTACAGTGATCTGCAGGCTTCACTCTCTCAAGCCTTGCACTCTGCGCACTCTCCCAATCACAGTGAGCACCATCCTCTCCGTTTCCATGGGGTACCCCCAAACAAAGAGGAAACGAAATAAGGCGCTAATTTTAATGCTCACAATTACAACTAGGATATTGACAACCAAATCAAGGCCATCGATGTAAGGCTTAATCAGCCAAAACAAAAAGAGATGCATGCAAGTTTTGCTGATATTCTGGCTGATGAAGGGCGCCTGTGCAAACTAGAACATGCAAATTTTATCTTAATCGAGTTATTGCAAGTTGAAGTTTCTGGAGCAGTAGGCTACATTAATATATAGGACCCATTTGCTTAAGTCAAAGGGGTTGTGGCACATCGATGCAGTTAAGCTCTGATAAACGTAAAGACCAAATCTTTGCCAAATTCTACTTGCATTCCAAGTTTTATGGCAAAGAGCAATGAACGCAATGCGTGCTGCTATCAGCAGTATGAGTATGAACGGTATGAGCATGATACAGGCATAAGACAGTTGGACTAAATTGTATGCGCATACGTGAAATCAAATGAGCACTATGAGAAGGAGTATAAGTAATACGAAAACGGTCACACCAGACTTCGCCTGTATGAGCATTTCCACTGGCGTCCCATGTAAGCGGAAAACTATGGCGCTTCCTTACATGGGGGCAAGGACAACCTGTCATCTAAAATTGTATAATATTTGTAATACAAACTTGTAACGAAAGGAAAGTTAGGTAGAAAGCGAGCTGGTGGTGATGATCCATGACTTGAAAACTCGAGACGAGGTAGGGACAACAACAGACAAACACAAACACGGTCTCACGGCCTTGAGACCGTGTTTGTGTTTGTCTGTTATCGTCCCTACCTAGTCTCGGGTTTTCAAGTCATGGACAAACTTGGCATGCAATAAAGAAAGCAAAAAGCAGTGGCCATGCTGAACATAAGGGTCATTCCAGGCGAAATGATCCAATGGGTGCGTTCGACCCCCGCAGTTTTGTTTGAAAAAATTACCAAGCATTCCTTACCATAGGAAAAGGCACGGGTCCGAGATTTACTCCAAAATATTTGCCCGCTCAAGATTTATGCGGGGTCAAAGTTTGTAAGACTGACGTAAACCATACCGGGAAGTAAGTGGACTAGTGGGCAGAATATTGCAGCTGGACAGGTGTTTGTGGTGCAGAACGGGAGAGCAGGGTTGAAATAATGTGCCAAGGTTGAAATATTCCCGCTCGTTGCGCATTTGACAAGTCAAACGGACCCCGTTCGCCGTGCTATTTCGTCCCACTTTGGGCCTCGCTAAGGGCACTTTCCAGATGAGTGAGAAATCCAAGAAAAATTGTTTCTTGTGCTCCTACAGGCCTCCCCCCCTGGTGGTAACCAGGGGGGGAGGCCTGTGGGGGCACAAGTTTGAACGTGAGCGCGCTGAGCGCGAATAAACCGGTTGTTTTCTACCAGTCACGAGGTACCGCTGTCAGCCCTTTCCTACGCCACATTTGGTGACCCTTTCCTACGCCACATTCCTCGGTGTCATTGCAGTATGCCAGCTTAACCGTACTCGGGTTTCAAAAAGTGCTAGCACATTACACGATTGTACATACTAAAGTTATGTTTTAAACCAAAATGCAGTTCCAGATTGTCCGCCCTGCTAAGCTTAACGTCCGTTAAAATGTGACTTTCATTGCCCACTTCGACTCACACCGAAAAGTCTAGAAGCCGAGAGGTTAATCAGTGATATCGGATGTTTAAAGCAGTGGAACATTTGCTTTAGTTTCGAGACAGTGAATTTCGAGATGGGGAATTTGGCAAGACGGAATACCGAAACCCAACCTTTTGATAAAGTTAATTAGTGATACGCGTAAAACTGTTGGGATACATTGGTCCATCAGTTTACTATGACTATGACAGCCTGTTGGAGTTTCCATGTTAGTAGATTCAAGCGTAAAATTTGGTTCCTGCATAAATGGATTCACGCTACGTGTAACTGTTTCGAGTTAAGGCTGACTCATGCAGTCTAGTTAACCTCCACTTCCGGAGAGAGTTGGCTGCACAGTCGCAGAATTATTTCCTTGGATTTGCTTTCCTCCCACGATTTAAGGAAGTAATGCAATCGGCGCCAGTGTGCGGAACATGATAGCAAACGACGAAGCCATAATTTTCATTCGCAGGCATCTAGAAAACTGCAGTAAACTTGTCCAAATTGTTCATTGTAATCAATGCCCCCACTATCACTCTAGGGAGTGCCATTATTTTGGCCCAAATATCACGGGTGGACGTGCAGAGAGAAGCGATTTTGTTGCATCTTCTATAGGCTCCCATGTGTTGAAAATCTGACAAACTTTAAATCTGCAAAAATCAGTGGAACGCGTCAGGCCTTTCAAAATATGTCATTGTCCAGATAAACTGAATGGACGGGAACACGCTTGCACACGCTTGCGAATTTCAGCTACCGCTGAAATTCGCCTTGCGCAATCGTATCAGTGCTATAGCTTTTTCACCGTTAATTGTCCGTTGCATTAGTTTATATGTGAACCATTCTCGAGGCATACTGCTGTTAATGGGCACATAAAATATAGTGTGAAATTGACATCTGTCTACAGCTGTGCTCTGCTCGTACCCGTGTTTGTGTCGTGCCGCTAACACGGAGTCAGAAAGATGCACGCAATATGAAGTGTTGGCACACAGGAAGCGCTTTAGAAAACTCTACGATAAGCGAAGCCGTGAACCCCAACAACTATTTTTAAGATGAGGGATGGGGAGTTTCATCGTACTCGACCATTACTCGATCATTACTCGACCCCATCGCTGATGGTGAAATCCAAAAACAGCCCCATGATGTCAGCCACTTCATCGTAATTAGGCGATTGGCTCATCACATCTTTGGAATAGTTATAATATAGACTTACCAATGTGCTAAATATATTCTTATTCTCCTATCCTTCTAAGTCGATAAACGGTGCGGCGATAAAGAAACATATGCAGAGAGTGTGACGTAACGCCGACAGCATGGACCCAAAGTGCGCTAGAGCAATGTTATCGCATTTCATCTAACTTTAGTCTGAAGTTGTAGCTAAAGCGTGCATTCTATGTCTGTATCCTTTTTGATCTCTCTATCGACAAACAGAAGATAACAAAAGGTTTGAAGCTGTGTAGAAGGCTCGTTCAATGTTGGCCGATGATTTTGCCGAAGAAAAATCATTGGCTAAATGTAACGATTAGTTCAAGTAACAATCAGTTAACTTGAAACAACGTCAGCTATCATGGCAGGGAGATAGATGACCTTCCTAGTCGTCGCTGTCCCTATATGTGCCAACACGTATTTCAACATGGCCGCGGCAAACATGGACGGCAGGAAGGTAGCAAGAAAGAAATATTGAGGCTTAATTACACGTTAACAGTTTAGTTACGCTCCAGCTAACTGGAGTTTGTGATACTAAACGTGTTAAAAACTAAAACGTGGACATCGACCTTGAAGCCATAACAAGTGAAAGGCACGCATTGGGTGGCAGTTGCGACACCACGCATGTATGTGAAGTTCCCGGTTTCGAACCTCGGTGCCGGCTTTGCTGTCTGGGGTTTTACCTGTGTTTTCCTGAGTCGCTTCCGCACATATGTCAGTGCAGTTCCGTTGGAAGTCGTCACAGCAAGCACATTGTCCACGGTACCGTACCTTTTAAGTAGAATGCTGCTTGTCTGCGAAAACACACCATAGTCAGTATCTTCTGCATTCGAAATGGAGTCGCTGCCAACGTCTGTTGCAATGGCATCGCATTTCGTACGCGTTTTGCAGTACGCCAAGGAGCACAACCTTTCTCTTCTTTTCAGCACCTAGGGTTCCCGCTAACGTTCCATGATACCTAAGGACATCAGGCACAGGGGCATCCCAGCAAGCAAAAGAGAGAGAGAGAGAGAAGAAATTAGAGGGGATAGCTTGAGCCAGAGCATGTCATCAACATCACGTTTATTTGATTTTGAGAACTCAATCGTCGTCGTCGTCGTATATTGTTAAGGAGCCGGAGAGGCGACCACTTTGATTGTTGATGGTTCCGCAACACCAGCAAACTTGTGTAGCAGGCACTAATAATACGTCGCAGTCGCCAGAACCTGTTTGCGACGATTGTGGGAGTAACATTTTCTAAGTACACTAGTAATGCGTTCTAGTAAGCCCACTAGGACTGTACTGCTCCCCCGTAGCGACTCTTCCGGAGTTTCAGGATTGTTCGCAGGGTATGGCACGTACAAAAAGCAATCTCCCTTTGGAGCGTTGGTATCTGATATGTAAGATAGAGTTTGTGTAGAGCTACTTGCTGGTGGCATATCGCGTCCTATTGGGATTACGCGCGGTGTACGGCAGGGCTGTCCCCTTTCTCCTGTATTGTACGCTATTGCAATCAACTCGCTCCTGGTTCATTTAAGCTCCCTCCCTGTTCTTCTTAGTCCGGTGGTTGCCCCCCTCCTGCTTTCGCGTATGCAGATGATATCTATGTCATGCTGCCAGGGGAAGCTTGCCTTGAACCTGTGCTGAAGGCTTTCGACGTTTACGGTAAGGTGTCTGGCGCACAATTCAACAGGTCTAAGAGTGGTGCCTTCTACATTAATGCGGAACCTTCTCGCGTTGCCTCCTACGGCTTACCCTCAAAAACCCCAGTCAAATCATCGGTGTTGCCTTCACTGGCGGTGGGATATCACCTGCAAACTGCATGCAATGTGAATGTGAAAAATTACATTCGCATACTCCTCTGTACATTGCCCCGTTGCTTTCGTCAAACATGCCACGCTGTGCTCTTTCTGCCTCATGAAATCGCTTCTTCTGTTGCACTTATCCACCTCTGCGGTTGACCATGCCATGTAAATTTGAAAAATTGCAGTGGCGTACTCCGGTGCAATTGACTCTGGTTTCTTTCGTCGAACAAGCAGTCTCGTTATTTTTCTGTGTCATGAAATCGTTTACAATTACACTTTCGAACCTATGTGCTTCGCCTTGAAAATTAACATTCACGCCTTCTGCACCTTCAACCAGTTCCTTTCGTCGAACAACCTACGTTATTCTTTTTCTGTCTCATGAAATCGTTCCACCTGTTCACCACGATTCATGACCAAAACGTTCCACCAACTTCTTTGCACCTGTGCATGTTGCATCAGTTTCTTTAATCGAACAAGCTATGAGGTTCTTTTTCTCCCCTACGAAGTCGTTTCCTCCATTACATTTATCAACTTCTACGCTCGGCCATGTCACGTCAATGTGAACAATTGCAATTGCACATTCCTGTGCACCTTTCACTAGTTCTTTTCGTTGAACAAGTAGTTAATTCATGTCATTCAAGTCATTCTTTCTCTGTCTCACGAAATCGTTTCTTGCGTTACACCAATCAACACGTGCCCTTGGTCATGCCATATCAATGGTACACATCGGTTGTTTACGAAAAATGAAAGCGATATTGGACCTCCGTACTCCTGTGCATACTTGACCATACCATGCGACCACGAAAAGTTGCGCTCGCATACTCGTGTGCACTTTGCACGGTGCACAAGTTAATGTCACCCGTACAGTTTCTTCCCATGACTTCAGTGACTGCCCGCTAAGGTTACGGGCAATACCAGGCGGTAATGAATAATACCACATCTAATCCTCCTTCAAATGGGTAATCCTGCTAGAAGAACGTATGATGTCCACCCTCTCTAACCGGGTTACCACTTGCCGTCTGTGGTAATGCGAGTGGCATCTCGGTGATGGAATTTGAGCACATTCGGCATGCTCTTGATATTATTAATATTGTTGTTGTTATGATGTTGTTGATGATGATGATGATGATGACGATGATGATGATGACGACGACGACGACGACGACGATGATGATGATGATGGTGATGATGATGATGCGTGGTTTGTATGTGAAAATCACACACAAATAATTGGTCCCGGGGTAAGACATGCGACCACACATCGTGCAAACACATCTTACATAAGATGAGCAATACCGCAGAGAGTAACAGTAGTGACATACTGCGCTCAAGCGGAACCCACTTATACACAACCCTATGCCGGGGCCATGATGGGCCTTCTCGCACCCCGAAAGATTTGCAGTTAGAGGCTCCTATCATGCACACCAAAAGCATAATGATAAATACTTTCGAGGTCATTATGCTCGTACCAAAACGGTTGTGTGGCGATCGCAAGACACCACATAAGCATCGTTCTTTCTCATCGTCTATGGTGAAACGACAGTTCACTAATTCACGGAACGGGGGCGCCTCGTCAGTTTATCATATTTATTTCTGGATTCGCACGATATGTTACTCCCACTAGAGGGTCTCCTTGCCTTCCAGAGATGATTGTCTGCAAATTAACTCATTCCAGTTATATGCGTAGGAAGCCAAGGTGCCTCAGTCTCATCAGAACATGAGTAGCTAAACCGAAACGGTCATGTCCTGCTATAACATAATGGCAAACATAATGACCACTGGGAGGAGATCAAGTATGAACGCTCGCAAGATGAGAAAAATCTCACGTTGACGAGCCTGTCCAATTTCATCTTCAAGGTCAGCTTTGCAGAATCGTCATGGAAGACACCACCGCTTTCAATGCGTACGAACATCCGATACGTCAAGCACTTCAAGGCCTGGGTAAACAAGCGCATGAAAGTTTTCTGCAAGTCGCATCTTAGCCTCACTGTTCCAATACGTTCACTTTCTGATATGTGTTATTTTGATATTGTGCGTGAAAAGGAAATGTATTGTGGTGTACTGCATAGCGGTGGAATATAGAACTGTGGTTTCACCAAAGACGATGATGAGCTTTACTCTGGAAACATTTCACCTTAACAAAACGAGCAAATACCTTCCCGAAAATGCTGCGAAGCTCTGCCTCTTTCTTCTACGATGATGCGTCCAACGTTTCACCCGCTGTAATGACCGCACCCCCTGTTTTTGAAAGTGTCATATCCAGTAGAGATTGAGTGCATGGTAAATTATCATGACAGATCATGACAGTCGCGTTGTTGTCAGAGTTGTCTCACTCTGATCTCGCGCTTTTGCCCGAAATGTCACTAAGAGTGAATTAATGAACTTTAGATAGTTAGTCATTTTTATAGTTGCATATCTTCGAGAGGATATGGGCATGGCCGCAGAACTCTACTGCAAAAATGCTGCTCTCACGGCTCTCGTGGCTTTTAATTTAAAAAAAAATCTGTAGCTAATTTAAAAAAAAAAAACTCTCTATATATTCGTATCTCTGAATGTTTACCGTACTTTACCAGATATGGCAAAAGATTCCGTTGTTCTCCACCACAAGAAATAATACGGATACGGCCCAGAAATACAATACAGCAACACTGCAACATTTCATCTAGTAGTTGCTCTGATAATGGAATTCGTCTTGTATCATGGTGTATGGTATTGTTCACGCAGGCTAAATTCTGCAGTTAAAGTGTTTACCCACGGGCTTGCCAGACTGAACGAATATGGGCAGTGTCATTGTCTCAATATCGTGCCATGTTGCACGACAAATCTTGAACCAATATAACTTATATCGGTTATCAATTTTGGACCGATATTGGACCAATGATGGCGTTCCGCTTGGGTTACGTGTCCGTGGAGAAAAAAAGAATTCGCACGTCTGCACATGCGCAGTGGATGGGCGGATGAATAGTTGCTGCAAAATGTGCGCACGAACCCTCTCCACCTACTCCACCGACCACAAAGCACACCACGCCATTCGCTGTGGATGGGCAACTCTTCACCGGATGCCTCCGCACGTTTTATCGCCGCACACGTTGCAACGCTGTCTTGCAGGCGCGCTTTGTAGCTACCACCCCTGGCGAATGCCACTCCCGCAACTGTACACTACAATTAGCGGGACGCGAACGACTTCATGGTGTCGTTGTCGCACTGCTACAGTGGTATTCCGCCCGTGTGCCTGTGCTACCTGACCAGCATTTTCTGCCTCGATGGCCTGTAGACTGGTACACGGATCACCTACGTCCATCACGCCGGTAGTATCCCTGGGTTGATTTCCGGTGGACGATGGTTTCGCGCGGTTTCACGCATGATTTTGCATGGTTTGACACGCAAATGGGATGTTTTTAGCAAGGTATGAAATGGAGCAACCACGAACGCACAATTGAGGCTCACGAAGTAGATCATCGAGGCCATTCGAATTTTTATTCGATGTGAGCTGTAGATAATGTTTTCATAGCGCAATGCTTGCTCACTCCTTTTTCGCACTCATCCACACATCTTTCGAAGTTCTGCGAAGTCGAGAACAATAAGCTCGAGAGCCACTCAAGATAGGGGTTGCAATGTCATCATCGCTCAGCCCTTTCGCGGTACTCGAGTTGGGTTCCAGACACGCCTGACAGGAATTATTGTTCTCTTTGAGATGTTGTTTCACGTGTGGACACATGAAGAGTTTGCTTAGCGTTGTTAAAGGGACTGAAAATATGAACGCATCGAGACTTGTATCATGTAAACGTTCAAATGTGCAAAACGCTCCGGTGAAATCGGCGTATTTTTTAAAGAATCGAATTTGAAATATTGCATGCCCGGTGAGCTGGTGGTAAGCTGTCAATCTGGCGACTGCTTCATCACCAGGCCCTCTGCTGAGGACGTATGTAATATGCGGGCTCTCACTTGCAAATCCGACAAAACGGAAAACAGTTTATCTGTTTCAACATCGTCAATATCGCACATTGAGATTCTGAGAGCACCAGTACTTCATATTCTGTATCTAAGCAGGCGTCTGTTCGTACGATAGCACTCTGGAACGTTTGTGTGTTCCGGCAAAATCATCGGAGTGGCCATCGTCCATACCAACAGCCACGGTGCCCAGAGCTAACCGTGTCTAGAACACGGAATGCTGAGAGAAATTTAGAAGTGATCCAAGAACATTCGTGGTGCTTAGGATGCCCTCCAATTGTCATCATGTCCTCGTCCGTGATATGATGAGCTGAGAAGGTCCACAGTCTGTCATCGTAGGAGCTTCAGTGATCGTCATCTGCATACATCCTGTGGTCTTCAACAGGAGGACAAGTGCAGGAGAACATTATTTTAATACCCTGTTTAGAGTAATCAAGTTCCATTTTATTTATCATTGCCAAATGCAGTCCATGAAACTGTGCTCACGTATAAATTGTAGCTCTTCCACAAGGAGTAATAGGTAAGCTTGGAGAGTTGCGGCCAGTGCAGGATAGTCTGATTGCCAATGTCGCATTAGTTTTTCTTTTTTCTAAGTCATAAACGCACCTAAAAACGTGACTTAAATGACCGCAAAGTTGTACGTCTAGCCTCATTTGGATTAATGTAACCGCGTTTAGGTCTGCACCGAGTATTCCCAAAGCGTAGCACGAAATCTATCGTCGAGACATGGACGGATCGCACTGACCTTTGTATCTCCGATATTTTGGCTCATGAAAGCCCACGCTTTCTTGCTTGGTTGCTTCACGTGCAAGAAGGATATTCAACACGGCACAACCGCACCAGCAAAGAATCAGGACAGATAAATAATGAATAAAAAAACGAACTAGTGACGCTGCAAAAAGAGGTAATATATATCTTTGTGTTGGCGGAGTATTGTGCGCTCCTTAAGCTCAAGAGGTTACATTACCTCTAACCTACTTAAACAAGCTAACATTAATATCTAAATTAACTGACCTAACTAATCTAGCGCGCGTAATGTAGTTATCCGAAATAACTGTTTCGGTTTGTCTACTCTGCGACGCATTACGTCAGCGACACGACTGTGATACACCAAAAAGACACTTTCGATGGCGATATTTCATATAAATCATGCTAAACGCACACCTCTCTAAACCAACGCTACTTACGATTATACGAGCCCTTTTTTTTTTCTTTCATGCTGATAGGATAATCTTTTCTGGGACCATTATTTATGAAATAGTTTTTGCCCCGAACCCAGCATGAGAGATTATGCATGGTTGTTGTGGAACTCACATCGCTTCTTAGTTTTCACCATCGCCATCAGTTTTCCGACACAGCTTGTCAGGCTTGTCAAGCTTGTCAGGCAGCTTGTCAGGGAGTTTCCTGGCTTCAGGACGGGAACTAATACCTCCTTTCAGGTCGGTATCCCTGGTAGGGATCGCTGGAGCAAGGGATTTATAATGAACATGAAGAGGCGATTTCATTCAGATAGGGTCCTAACCTTTGTATCTCCGATTTCTTTTAAAATTTTTCATCTGATAGGCCTGTCTGTACCATGAATATCATCACTGACCCCACACAGAAATAGGATAGAAATTTCTGCAGGAAACGGGGTGAGATATGTGCGCTTTCGAGCACTGCATCCCCACACTAGTAGCTCACAACAAGAAAATATACTTGCTCGTGATCAACCTCATTCTGGACTTTCACCCTGCGAGATAATTTCAGTTTCTGATGAGAGGCAAATTGTCTGTAAAGGCTGGAAATCCGTATCGACTCCCGTTTTACACTATGTTTACGTTTTTGTTAGCTTGCCTCCGGTGTAGCTCATGAAGAACACATCAAACGAAATAACTTTTCTATTTCTGCTGTTTTCATCGCTATGCAAAACACAGTTCTATCCTGCGCACGTGGCAAGGAACACATGTTTGGAAGAGTGGACTGTATGAAGAAATATCCTAATTTCACGAAGCACTCATGCAAAAACCCATGTTTGATGCGAACAAAAAAAATGCACTCCAATAAGAAAATCTAGGCTTTCTCATAGGCAGCTCCCACAAGACCGTTACGAAAATCAGTTCATTCACTTTGCAGGGGTTGATGCATCCAATACCAGATAATGTATTACCTTCAGAAGTACCGGTGGCCCACCACGTGCGTTGATCGAGTAAATCAGTTTCAGGCGTTTTGCAACAGTAAAAAGGAACGCGACTCCAAGTAGGGAGCTCCCACAAGACTGCGATGCGAGGTGGAGAGCGACGCCTTATAGTCGTAGCAGCTCTCCTTGATCCATGACGTAATTCCCGCAGTCAGTGATAGGTCCCGTTACGAAGACCAGTTCATTCACTTCGCAGATATTGAGGCAGCCCATAGGAGATAATTTCTTGCCTTCAGAACTACCGATGGCACACCAAGTGCGTTGATCGAGTGAATCCCAGTCAACACACATGGTTGACAGAATGTAAAATCCACGTTGAATATCGTTGAACAACGTGAAATGTGAATTGCGAACATGAATTTCACACAGATTTGACGCAAAATTTCAACATGCGAATTGTAATGCAGGAATTCAACGCTGATTCAACACTCATATACCAACAGTGGAATGGAGCACGTTATGACAGCGTTGATACTTAAGCTGGAATTTAACGTAACCGAAAACCTAGAATGACCAACGTTGTTTCTGCACAAGTTTTACTTCAGTATTTCACATGTAAAGTGTACACGCTGAAATCACGTTGATTTATCATACGTAAAGCAACCGCATTACCCAATCCAATCCTATCCACGATCCAATTCAAGTTCGTTCATTTGAAAGCGAGGACCGGAGAAGCCGCATGGCCGCACCAGACGCCATTCTCCTCAGATCGTAACCATTAACCCATGTTGGCGTTTCAAGTTTATTTCGCTTTTGCGGCTCCGTCTTCCTTGTTTCGTGGCTTGTTTTGGTTTCGAATCGGGTTGTGCTCTGTGATATCGGTAAGCACAGGTTTCGCTCACACTGCTGGGATGTATGAGTTAGTCATGACGGTTACGACGGTCCTCTCTACAACGAGGAAGCTGGCTCAGAGATTACCACCGCTGCTGGCCAGTGTGTGAGGTTTATGCGTGATTCGTGGAAAGCGCAGGTATGCGCACGTCGGATTTGAGTTCATAATTGTGTTTACATTTGTAGAGTGTGCAAATAGGGAACTATTACTGGTGGGCTCTCGAATCGTTTTTCAGCGTTGTTGGCCTTTCGAATTTGTTCGCGTAGTAATTATTGTAAGTTGTATTTCAGGACAGAGGGCGATGCGTGAATGAAATGCAGATATTGAGCAAAGGGCGAGCCTGTACACAGATGTAACGTAAGTTTTCTCTTACCTGTTCGAATTGATGTTTTGCGTTGTTTGTGTTCACTTTTATGCAGGCGTAGTCGCATAGAAAGAAGACAGCCTAGATGCCAAAACGGCGTGGCTTCTCGCGAGGTTCTAGTGCCCTTCAACAATTAGAACGGTCAGTTAACGGTCCTTATTGTTCACGAGAGAGAGTGTGGAGAGATGCATCAGTGCTAATAAAATGTAAGGAGAATAAGACTTTAAGGCAAACATATTTTTGTGTCATTATTTATGACTATTATGAGGACATTATGCTGATTTGTGAAATAAAAGTATCGAAAAATAACATGTATTGAGTACTAATTCAAAGTGTAGTTGGGTTTAATTTGCATTTTCATCGCACGTTAATTATACGTTGTCAGTTTGCTGTTAATTATTCCACTTTTCAACATTAGTATACGTTGAATTAACGCGTAAACCACTTTTCAGTGACGTGGAATATGCGTTCTGGTCGCTGTTAATTTAACCCGTTTCTGGCTGTCATATTAGCCAGGTTGAATCAACGTTAGTCGTCAACATTGATCCTGCATTCACATGGTTGATTTTCAACGTGTTTTCAGCGTTGAATTTGCAATGTTGTGTTGACTCTGGGGGCTCAAGAAAGCATGATATTCGGCTATTTTTCAAGATGGGATAGCTCCTCAATATCCGTGTGAGTTATGTGCTTGAGTAAATTCAGCATGTGCTTCACATTGGTGAGGTAAAAAAGCGACATTTACTTGGCAAATTTTCAAGTTCAGTTAGCGAAAATTGACATAATAAAACTCAAGTTAGATGACGTTCACATCAGGAGGTGGCAAAAACATAGCAAACACAAACGCCATTGACCGCATGATTCTAGGTGGCATAGTTTTATTATAATTTAATGACAGGTTTTCTGGGACACCCTGTGTGCTTTCCTCCAGGTCAAATGACCATACATTTTTACTGAAACGTGATTTGTTTTGTATCTAGCTGCACAGTTTGAAAATGCACATCTTTTAGTTTTCATTAGCTGCAAGTTTTTGTGAAGCAACCTCTTGATGTGCTTTGAATTGACTGTGTTTTGCCACTAGTGTTCTTGCCCGAATATTTGTTACACATCAAGTGGCTTACTGCTGTGCACTCGTACGGGTTGTAGAGATGTGGTGATGAACAAAGTCGTTTTTGTTGTGTCAGCAGCATCTGCCTCAAAAGTCACCTTCTTTGTTGCCCGCTGTCCTGGTGCGCTCATGGACATGTCCTGTATTACTTTTCTGTGTCCCTGGCTGGATGTACATAATATTCATCATCACATGGACACTGTACCTCTGTTTTTAAGGACGAAGACGCATCTCATTACGCGGCATCACTTAAATGACTTTTCCAGCAGGTCCTGTCAAATACAGCATTGTTAAGTTCATGGGAGAACAGGACCAAATAGCAGTCGTTCCATCGTCATGGATTATAGGGTCCTCGTGCTTCTGGCCTCCTGATAAGGAGGAGAGGAAGGTTGGATTGTATGTGCGAAAAAAGAAACAACCCCAAATGCACTGGCAGTTCCTTGAATGTCAAGAGATGGAATCTTACGGTACGTTGTTTGGGCTTCTACTCAGTCACCTCAATCTCAACTGGAGCTGTTTTGTTCGCTGAATAGAAACTTACGACGAAGCAAGACATATGCTGCCCATTGCTACCAAGACGTCTGGTCTAACCGGTGAAGTGGAGTATGCACGAGGAAAGAGGTTCATAATAAGGAAAGTGTTTAAGATGACGATCATGATAGTTGCCCTCCTATTACACCTCCGCGTCAGCGACAACCAAAGTGTAAATTACTCTTTTGGTGTGCCTGTGATTGTAACGAGTGTAACTAGTGAAATCTCCTATTGGGTCGGCCCTATCAGTCAGGATAGCAGAGCTTAAAGAAGGCAATAAGCGCCATAGATGTTAGAGTAGAAGTTCAGAAGATTTGGAACACATTTTCTCCATGGCAATTGCCCCTCTCGCAGCAAAACTTTGAACACAGATTCTCGTTGATGCATGTGACATTGTTTGCTTCAGGAAACGCATCTCGGCGTTAGGGCACGAAGTGGGAAACAAATGCAAACTACTCGGCAAACTTATAAAAAAATAATAATCAGCCATGTGTATGCTTGAACTTCACCCTAAGTTTACTGCCCTCGTGCACGGCCTTCGTTAAGATACCTTTCTTGCTTTATATTTCCCATTGGGTTTTGTCATATTTCCTAATTTTGTTCCTCTGTAGCAGGTACTATACGCTCCACTGTGAATGCAGAGCATGTGCCACAAAGGAAGCGGCATATCCTACAAAATCTACCTGATAATGAATGTTCACCACCTCCCAGGCCATCCTGCAAGGACAAGCGGGCATATGGGCAATTTACTTTGCTTAGTGTTTTTAGAGTCAAGTCTAACATTTGTGATGTAAATTTTAGTTATTGCGAGTCACAAGTTACACCCCTGCCAGCATTCAGGGCACAATTGTTCCTGATTACCTTCTTTCAATACAGCCTCTGCAGGTAACAACAGCCAGCATCGATCACTCTTTCTTCCAACAATGAGTCAGTGCACTCCCCCCATCAGAAGTTGTGAGTGAACATTTTTCTTATATCGAAGTAGTAGAAATGTCTAAAACGACCTGTCTGGTTGCAGCTTGACTGTTAGTATCGAATTTTGCATTTTGCGACTGAACACTAAAGCAGGCGTCCTATCTATCAAAGATTTGACCTGTGATGTAAGCTTGATGTTCATCTGACTACTGTTCACTGGCCTGTTCCTAATTCGAAATCTCAATGTTTAAAACCCAGATTGTTTACAGGCTGTGCTCCCACAGGGTTCTTTGTAGGATACTCGCCCTAACCTCCTCAATGCCTTGAATATGATGCTGTATGCATTAGTGTTAGTCACCATTCACACCGACTGATACATCACTGTATAATGCATTACAGACTTGGCACACATAAGCACCTTCACCTTCGTACTGTTCACATGAGACTCTTATTGCTGCATGTAACTTTTCTTTACAGACGCAAAGGAAAACCAACGTTCTAGCCCAGGTGCGACATCCTGCCTCGACAGAGAATCCGGTACAAGGACAGGAGATGGTAAGGCATCATCCATACAAGCAAACATTCTCCACAAACTCCAACCATAGTCTTATGACCAAAGTCAAAGTGCTACCGTTTTCGTGGGCACACTACCGACTATGCATACCTGTTTGGGACCCATATTCTGTTAGCCCCCTTCAGTGCATGAGCAATATTCTAAGAAGAAAAAAAAAAAAAACTCGTGCTTGATATATTGTGCATTGACGCTTTCCGAAATAGCTGTTCCTTGACTGTGTGTGCAATATTTGTAGCTGTTACCAGGAAATGCAAAATATGTTATAAATGCATAGCCACCGAGACTTCATTCCCTGCAGCTTCCAAATGTGGCAAATAGATCATGTGTCAGTGCTACTCACACTGATTGGTCGGAGGAAGAGCAAACGAACGAGTGGAGAGGACAGAGTTTTTGCTCGGAGACTAACTCCCAGCAACCTGACTGGATCGCGGCTGGTGGTGTTCAGCTGACTGCCACCAAGTCCGAGATTGTGCAGGCAGCTGGTCAGCGCGGATGCTGCCTGAATGTAACAGTACAGTGCCTTATTTTGCAATTTCAAGTTATCTTTGTTACCCAAGGTCCTTAAACACTGACCCCCCAGTGGCCCAGCAATAGGTGAAAAATAGTAGAGCACAAGTACTGAAATGTTCAGGGTTCTCGCGTTTTAGTCCTGTGTGCTGCCGGTTGCCCGAATTTTTACCTGCATTTCAGCAAGGAGCAAAATGTCTTGCTTCTTTGCTTGTTGCTTGAGAGATAATTTTGCCCTGATCAATACATTCTAAAATAATTATCTTCATTTCACAGGCGTCAGACGCTTACCTGAAGGTTGTGTGCATTGAGCGTCGTTGATGAAAATTAGTAGGAATACACAGGAAAAAAATCAGCAATGAAGGTTGGCCTCGTAAGTATTGTACAGTTAAATGTAAGTTCCTATAAAGAAGTTTGCTCTCTTCCTCGAATTCCCCAAGAACACTCGCAATCCTCAGGGTACTCAAAGCGTCATCTCGTCCTCGTGCGTGACCGAACATTCGGAGGAGATCCCCAGTGTGTCCTAATGGGAGCTTCTGCAAATTGTCATTGCCGTGCGTCCGACGGCTATCACCGAGTGGACATCGGTGCGATAAGAGATATATTTTGACACACAACCGTACACATTTTAATTTTCGATCAATTTTAAATCACGGGTACACTTCAGTCAAGCATGAT
This sequence comes from Ornithodoros turicata, assembly GCF_037126465.1. Taxonomy (NCBI): domain Eukaryota; kingdom Metazoa; phylum Arthropoda; class Arachnida; order Ixodida; family Argasidae; genus Ornithodoros; species Ornithodoros turicata. The sequence goes on from NC_088201.1 coordinate 225,532,467, forward strand.
AGACTGATCCATATGCAAATAAATTATCGCCAGAAGCAACGCGAATGCCCTGAGCACCTTTTAATGCGTCCGAGCAACTTTCGGAGGAGAAAGCATGTTGCACAAAATGTACTTCCTATGAAACTCCCTGACAGTCATTATTCCGGCACGTAAGACCAGATAAATTCCTTCAGTAGCATTCCTTCCATGCACACGTGTTTCAAAGCTCCTCCACTACGCAACACCGCCGCCATCCCGAAGTTGACTTGGCTTGGCTTGGCTTCCGTGGCGAATAGTAAACGAAGCGATTCACAGGGTGACAGGCTTCACAGAAGCGGTTGAACGATTGACAGTAAATCCTTGTACACAGTATCACATTCGTAAACATGCCGAAGCTTCCAAGGGCCACATTCTACAGGCATTGAAGCAGGAATGCTCAGCGATGTCTGGAATTGTTGTCCTCTGAGATTTTAGATCCTGACGATAGCGTATTGGAGAGTGATCTTGGTTCCAGAACGTTGTCCGTGGAGCATGAAGCGCATGACCGCTCACCATTACAATATAGAAGTGATGGAGACTTGTCTGTGGGCTACAGTCATGACAGCCACACTGCAATTTGTTGTGCGCATGAAGTACATTTTGACGAGGTCCCTGACATTTCGTCATCCTCTGCGATATCGGCATTGCCAGCACCGTCTATTTCGGTGAGGAATCCTGTAAATTTTGCCGGCCGATTCGGGGAACGAGCGGGCGCGCCTGCAACACTCTCAGAATAGATTAAGGTATAGGCTCTTTCGGGCGTTAAGCACAAGCATGTTACTGGAATACTTAAGATACTGAAAACCCACACCTGTCACGTCGACCTGCCGAGCTGCGCATGAACATTATTGAGAACCCCCAAGACAATCAAGCGCACCAGGAAAATATGTGATGGCCAGTACTGCCATTTTGGATTGGAAACAGGCCTAGAATACACACTTGGAGCCACTTCCAGTGTGCCAGACGTTGTTAAAATCAATCTGAACATTGATGGTCTTCCCTCAACCAAGAGCACAAAAAATCAGTTTTGGCCGATACTATGCAGGGCTATAAACTGTGGTGTTTCGGTCCCACCTTTTCCAATTGGAGTTTATTATTGCTGTTCAAAAGCTGTCAATGCAAATACCTTTTTGGAGGATTTTGTCACCGAGCTGTTAGATGTTCTTGAAACTGGCATACAGGCCCGAGGAATGTTCAAGTATCAGCAATTGTGTTTCATGCCCCAGCAAAATCGTATGTGCTTGCTGTTAGGGGGCACTCGGGGTACTACAGCTGTACGAAATGTGTAACGGAAGGAGAGTACATCAGGGATAGAGTCTGCCTCCCAGAAATGGACGCAGTAGAGTGCACGGATGAGTCAATTCGTAGAAGGGACCAAGAAGAGCATGATTTGGGAACTACTATCCTTGAAAGACTTCCCATTGACATCATAAAGCAGATGCCACTTGATTACATGCACCTTGTCTGTCTCGATGTCCAAAAGAAGTTGCTGTGCACTTGGTTTAAGGGTGCCAAATTGTGTTTCATGCCCCAGCAAAATCGTATGTGCTTGCTGTTAGGGGGCACTCGGGGTACTACAGCTGTACGAAATGTGTAACGGAAGGAGAGTACATCAGGGATAGAGTCTGCTTCCCAGAAATGGACGCAGTAGAGTGCACGGATGAGTCAATTCGTAGAAGGGACCAAGAAGAGCATCATTTGGGAACTTCTATCCTTGAAAGACTTCCAATTGACATCATAAAGCAGATGCCACTTGATTATATGCACCTTGTCTGTCTCGGTGTCCAAAAGAAGTTGCTGTGCACTTGGTTTAAGGGTGCAAAAAAATCACCGCCTTGGTTCTTCCATACGAGAAATGCTTTCTGTAAAGCACGTTTCATTAGCACCTTTTGTGCCTGCTGACTTCAGTAAGAAGCCCGGATCACTGTCCGAACTAGACAGATGGAAGGCGACTGAGTTTCGCATGTTTGTGTTGTACACAGGACCACTCGTATTGGCTGCTGCTCTCCTCAGTGACATGTACAAACATTTTCTTCAGCTGCATGCCGCCATTTCCATCTTAGTCAGTCCCCATCTGTTACGGGATCATGCTGATCTTGCAGAGACTCTCCTCCACAATTTTGTTCACAAATATGCGAAACTTTATGGCGCCCAGTCGGTGACACACAACGTGCATGGTCTACGCCACTTGACATCAGATGCCCTTGAACATGGTTCAGTGGACATATGGAGTGCATTTCGCTTTGAAAGTTTTATGACCACTCTGAAACGGTATCTGCGAAAGCCGGAAAAGCCACTCGAGCAGCTGCGCAGCCGCATGTTTGAAGGGCGGTCTTCACCGTACTACTTTTCGACCTGTAAACTACACGAGCCTCTTCCACACCAGGACTATACTACTAATATCGCAACTTTCGACGCACGACGACCACGACCCCCCGTTCTACCACTTCTCCTCACTTTCATCCCCTTACCCCCATCCCAACGGAGTGAAACATGCCGCCAGTCCGGCAGGCAGACCTCCTGTTGGCAGACCTCCAGGCAGACCTTCCGCTTGTCTAAGGACGCTGCTAGAGAGGTCTGCGAAGCTGTCAAGGGGGATCTAGGGCGGCGTAAGTATAACTATAGAAACTCGTACAGTGCACTTGCTAACTGCGTTTGTGCACCAATGCAGAAGTTCCATTTTTAAACAACAGCACATTTCAGCTCAGCAGTGGCGTCGTACAACCCTCAGCGTCGAGCAAAGAGTTTTAATGGCGCTACGGTTCTACGCCACAGGGGCATTCCTCGGCAACATTGCGAGGGAAGAGAGCTTCGTTTGCAGTAAGCATGCAATGTCCGAGGCTCTCCACGCAGTGAGCCTAGCCATCACAGTGAACCTTGCGCGGGAGTATATCCGGTTCCCCTCGACTCCAGAGGAAAAGGTGGAAGTAAAGCGTGGGTTCTACGGGTTGGCTGGGTTTCCTGAGTGCCTGGGTAAGCTATCCCTGTTTTCCATAAACAACATAGGAATGCCTTCTCACAATGCATGCAAGAATCATGATGAATAACACGTCTCCTCCGTTTCACTTTTTTGCCTAAACACAATGTGTAACACAAAGTTACTATACAAAAACACAAACTGGATATAACATCAAATATGAGTGATCAGCTTCAGCATTCGTGATCATGCAACTCCCTGGTACAAAATGAACGATTATCCCCTATAAGTCATGTCAGAGGGGAACATCCTGATTATCTGAGTGTATATTTTCGCAGGTGCAATTGATGGTACCCAGGTGGCAATACAACAACCGAGCCTTGTTGGTCCACGCTTCGTGGATGGAAACTACTATTGCCATAAGGGGTACCATTCCATCAACGTCTTAGCGGTGAGCAATTCTCGTACTTTTTTGGCACTTATTTCTACACAAATATTTCCAGAGTTCGGGGTGACTCGCTACTGTAACTAAGTTCCGTTTTTTGGTAACTTGTAACGTAACTCGGTACTTTTGGGCCGTGGTAACTTTCAGAGGAGCTCGTTCCTTTTATTGGTAACTTTGCCAAAGTAACTTAAGTTCCAAGTTACTTTTAACTCGTTTTTCACTCACGTCCACATATTTTCTTGCTTTCTCTCCGGTTCCTTCATGGCATATTTTGCCATAAAACCTGATATTCAATGAGTGACAGTGCTTTATTCAGGAAGTAAGAATTGGTGCCATTGAAATAAAGCTGAATCATTGTGCGCCCACAGGGGGTAATATTCAAAGTGTTCGAATGGACCTCTACCAGATAAACGTCATCATGACATTGGTAGACATACTGAAACCGAAACAAAGCGGAAGGACGGCTGGGTTCCACGAACGGGCACTTGTTCGCTACCTCCCATTGAAAGAAAAGTAGGACCGAATGTCTCGTCCATTCAAGGGATCATGTCGTAACCCCCTCAAGACTGTGGCTTTCGGGCGCGACCTTGTTCAACTAGCTTCGAGCGTAGTTCAGTTCTACAACTTTTTGGCGCTGTCGAACACTATGACGTCGTTTATTTACAAACAGGGAGAGGTCTATTGTTGGGCATAAAGGAAAATGATCTAAGCGTGTTGCACTCCTCCGCAGTCAACTCAAGGCTGAACTGCCCGCGCGCTGCACCTGCGTAATGCCATTTTGTGTCCGAAGTAACTTGGAAGTAACTCGTTCTTTTTGTTAAGTAACTCAGTAACTGCGAGTTAGATTTCATACTGAAGAACTTCGTTATTAACTTAGTTACATTTAGCACGCGGTAACTTAATTTGTAACGAGTTGTTTTTGACGGGTGACTTCTCAATCTATGAATATTTCATTTCAATTTTGTACCACAAAGTAAAAAAATCAATTAGACAACTGTGTTTCCAGAACCATTGTATTTCCAATGCCCCTATGTACATTCTCTTGCTCTTTTGTTGCCTTTTATGCATACAGAGGATGTTCACGCTGTAACATTGTACATCTTACTAAGATATGTGATGCAACCAGGCGCATTCTGTTCCTGAATCCTCGTTCCTCGTGATCCTGCCATGATGCCTCTGTATGGGCAGCGTCCCAGCTCTGTCGAGAAGCTCCTACAATAATTGAAGATGGAGAGTGGCTAATAGGTGAGAATTTTTTGTTATTTGTACCATACCATATAGTTGTGCCCTGTTGTACCATAAATTAGAAAAGTTAGGTCTGGCCCCATTGGTGCTAAGGTGGTTAAGAAATTACATCACTAACAGGATGCAGCGCGTTGTTGTTAATAGTACTTCTTCTCGTTGGTCTCGTGTTACGTCACGGGTACCACAAGGGTCAGTGTTAGGCCCTTTACTTTTTCTAATATACATTAATGGCATAACGAGTAACATTGAATCCAATATTCGGTTGTTTGCAAACGATTGCATCGTATATCGCAAAATTAGGGACGGGAATGACAGAAGAATCCTTCAAAGTGACCTTGACCGCGTTTGCGAGTGGTGTGATAGGTGGGAGACGGCACTGAATGCATCAAAATATAATGTAATGCACTTTAACCGCCCCCATCGCTCAATTTCACATACTTACGTTATAGGATCTACCCCCATTTCTGCAACCAGTGAGTACAAGTATCTGGGTGTTACGTTTCAGTCAAATTTGCACTGGGAGGGACAGGTTAACCAAGTTGTTTCCAAGGCCAGCCGTACGTTGTTTTTTATCCGGCGCAACTTTAAAAATACTCCACCGACAGTAACGGAAACAGTTTATAAAGCATACGTTCTTCCTATTTTAGAATATGCTTCTGCTCTGTGGGACCCGCATCAAGAGTATCTGCGTAAATGAATTGAGTGTGTACAGAATATAGCCGCTAGATTTGTTACGGGCAACTATTCCATGGAGACTCGTTCCCCTGAGTTGGTTAAAGCATTAGGCTGGGAGTCATTAGAGCTGCGTAGGAAGCACTGCCGGCTTAAATTAATGTTTGACATTCAAAGTGGTGACACTGGCCTCCATGCAATTATGTTTCTCCGTTGACCTGCTTTCATGTCATCGAGGGTTAATCACTCCAAAAAGATAGAGCCGTACCGGTTTGACACATCTGTCTTTACACAGTCCTTCTTCTGTGAGACAATCCCACTATGGAATTTACTGCCGCGTGACGTTGTGTCTGCCCAAAACGGCTCTGTCTTTTTATCTAAATTGAGATCCATGCGGGATTAGTGTGTTTTCTTCATTCTGTCCACGATTTCTGTATTCTTTTTTTTTTCGTGATGTATGTCCCCATTCCCCTGCTCTAATGCCCCCGGCGCTGCAGGGTATTTTGCAATAAATAAATAAATAGTCTGTACATTTCCTGCTTTTCTTCATTTGGTTACCGATCAGGGGTTGCACTTTTTTTACGATCGCCCATTTTCATGTAACCCTTCCCCCACCACACACACTGCAAGTTGTGTCAACATCCCCACATACGTACTTCAGTGTTCCTTAGTTCCTGCCTAGATTTTATTGCCTGTCAATACATTAGTCGCAGGCTCAAAATGATGCTTGCAGGCCAAATCCTACCTCGTGAGAGAAAAGGCACATCTTTGTGACATCCTGATAGCTATTGCAGTTCATGACTGTATCATCGTATAGCTAGAGAGCATGTGTTATGCTTTTATTGGTTATGCAGTGATCTGCTCAACAGATTTCTCCATATGATATTTACATATATGTCAGAGTGTGTCAAGTTGTCATTTCAGGCTATCCGTTGATGCAGATTGTTTAATTTTTCTGATACAGCCAACATAAAAGTAGATGAGGCAATTAAGCTGAGCTTAGAATGATGAACAAAATACAAGCCTCACAATGTCCCTGTGCATGCTTTGATGTAAGAGAGAACATATTGAGGGTGAATGTTCGTGTTTCGCAGTATGTCTTCGCACGATGAAGGGAGGGTGGCTGGCATGGTGTAACTGCTAGCACCTCTGGCCAGAAATTGAAGGATGTGGATTGGGACCCACCACTGGTGCCTTATTGCATCAGCGACAAATTGAATAGAAAGAATAAAACAGAAATCTAGGTCACACTGACGCGACCAGCTGCTCCCTGACACTTGATGAGTGAAGGCATGCAGTGACTTGAACGATTATTTGAGCACGTATGTTCGAATATTCATTTGATACAGTCATTCTCAGTACGATCAGAGTAAAAAAAAAATGTCTCTTACATCTCAGAACATGTTTGAGTGACCTGCTTCGCGCTACGTGCTATAATAACGATTGGGCATGCAACCTACATCTGCAGAATAATGCATGAGAGGTTTTAATTATATACAGGAGACAGCGCCTACCTCTTGCAGCCATGGCTGATGACGCCTGTCCGAACGCTAACCACACAGGAGGAAATGGACTATGACGCACTATGGACTATGACGCACACAGTTAAACACGTTTGTGCATTGAGCACTGTTTCGGCATGCTGAAGGTGCCGTTCCGGTGCCTTCGGAGGTGCCGCACCTTACACTTTGCTCCAGACCGCTCGTGCAACATCATAAACGCTTGTGTGGTGTTGCACAACATGTGTATAGCGTACGATACACCTCAGCTACCTGATGAAGGTGATGCAGAAGGTGGGCCCGATGATGACGTGACAGAAGAGGTACACGTTGCGGGGGCAGAGGATGCAGAGGACAATCACAATGCTGTTGCGACAAGCAGTCGTGCAACCCAGGTTAGAAGTCGCCTTATAGCACGGTGCTTTAGGCGACATCTTTCACTACCTAACTGCCCACTGCCTACTGTGCTTGTGCAACTTTGTCACTAGTAATTATAAAACTGTGCCTTTGACTTCTGCTCTACAACAGGGCCCGGCGTCGGGAACTTGGCGCCCCCATCGCCCGGCAGCAGCCGCAGTAGCCCCCTCCTGTACTCACGGTTGGGTCGCCGCAGGAGGGAGACCCCCACGTATAGCTGTGCGTGGCTGTCCCGTGTCTGGGGAAAAGGGGATCCTGGTGGTTGAGTGGACTCAGAGGTTGGTTTGGACCCTTCGGGGCCCCTCTGCGAAAGCAATACACCACTTTGGCCTCTGCTTCCCATAGACGGGTGGTCCTGGAAGGCCCTGCCAGGACTATTCAGCTAGTCGCCATCTCCCTTTTCGTTACTTTCTCTTTCTCTACTTCTTCAACCCCTGTCTTTCCTTTTTCACCTTCTTTGGCGGCAAGGGTCAACCTTGGCCAGTATTTCTTCCTTTAGAAAACTGCACTCGGGTATAGTGCAGAGGCAGTGTTAACGTGTGGGACACGTTCCCTCGTTGGGCTCCATGGTGGGTGACACACTTCTGCACTGGATCACTTCCTCCACTTTATGGATAACACTCACTCAAAAAACCCTGATCGGCGCCACAAAAGGCACCGCACCGAAGTTCAAACGTTGCAGTTCTTCAACTCCACTGCAGAACCGTGGTTCCCGAAGATCCTCATCCTTCAGGCTGAGGATCAGTCAAAAGCACTAGCTAGTATATCTCCGTTCCTCGTTGCTAAAACTCTTGAACAAGTCATTGGTAAAGCATACAATGCAAAAAAAAATGAGAACTGCTGACATCCACATTGAGGTACAGAGCAGGCAACAGAGCTCAGCACTGTTGTCGCTAAAGCAAATTGGCGATATTCCAGTCTTAGTGACTACGCACCGCACGGTCAACACAGTCAGAGGTGTTATCTCTAGTGAGGAGCTACTGCACTGCTCCGAGACAGAGATCGAGGAGGGTTTAAAAGACCAAGGGGTGATCAGTACCAAACGAATATCCATCCGCAAGGACAACAAGGAAATACTTACCAGGCACGTCATATTATCTTTCCAGTTGCACACACTCCCCACAGAAATAAAGGCTGGGTATGTAAACTGTCACGTCCGACCTTACATACCCAACCCACGTCGATGTTTCAAGTGCCAAAGATGTGGCCACCATTCTCAAGTGTGCCGTGGACGCCTGATATGCCCCAAGTGCGCGGGTGACGGCAATGATCATACTCCAGAGTCATGTAAGAACACTTTCCGTTGAGTCAACTGCGAAGGCAACCACCCATCCTATTCAAGAAGCAGCCCACGCTTTAGCGATGAAAAAGAAATCTTGAAAATTAAGACTGTACAGCAGCTGAGCTACAAAGCAGCGAAAACGCAACTGGAGTTTCAGAAAGAAGGATCTTTCTCTGAAGCAGTGCGCCAGGGAGTGGCATCGCTCAGAGTATGCGTGGGGACCCAAACTTGTGGGCCTCCACTCCACACTCCCCAAACACAAGAAAAGTCTGCGGAGAGTTCGCCTCCGCCGGCTACCACCACAATCTCTACGGAGGTTGATGGCGCGTTTTCAGTTTGGGATGGGCGTTCTGGTGGCGTGGCTGTGGTCCTTCCGCAGTGCATACCTGCAAAACACTTCCCACACGTTACAGACTTGGAGGCAGTAGCAGTCGAAGTGTGCCTCGGCAGGACTTTGACAGTATGTTCACTCTACCTGCCCCCATCAGTGTTAATAGAGCAAAGAGATTTCGAAAATCTATGCAATCAACTCCCCCAGCCGTTTATAATTTTGGGCGACCTGAATGCTCACAATCCTTTGTGGGGAAGTGCAAAGCTAGATGCACGGGGGAAAATGTTAGAGAGGGTCCTCCTTTCGGGGTCACTCTGCCTCCTGAAAACTGGGTTACCTACCTATGTGAACTCTGCAACACAAATTTTTTCTTCCATAGACATTTTACTATGCAGCCCATCGATTGTCCAGTTTCTCGACTGGACAGTTGAACAGAATCCTCGGGAGAGTGATCACTTCCCAGTAGTGTTAAAATTTCGTACTCTAGTCAACACTCTGAAAACACGCTCTCCCAGATGGAAATTTCAACTGGCCGATTGGGATCAGCTAAAAAATGTGACCTCTCACTGATTCCTCTTGATACAGTGACGATCGAGGAAGCTAGCAATCTTATTAACAACGTCATCCTTGATGCGGCAATACAATTCATTCCCCAGACTTCTGGTCGTCTCCCAAAGCGACCTAAACCCTGGTGAAATAGTGAATGCGAGGAAACTCGCAAACTTCAAAATCGGGCGTGGGGTATATTTCAGAGGTACCCCACAGCACAAAATCTCTTACTGTTTAAAAAGGCCAGAGCTAAGGCCAGATGGACGCGAAAACAAGCTAAGCGGTCCTCTTGGCGCAACTTTGTTTCTTCTCTGTCCTGTAATACGCCATCCAAAGTGGTGTGGGACAGACTCCGCAAAATCAGAGGGGAACATCTCAGTCGTTCAGTTCCTCTTTTAGAAGTCAATGGCCATGCATGCCAAAGCCCAGAAGAACAGGCTAATGTCCTCGGTGAACACTTCGAAAGCATTTCCAGTTCTTCCCATTATACAAGTGAACGTCTTAAAACTAAACAAAGAGCTGAAAAACAAAAACTTCCGATACATGATGGCGATGGTTCTGCGCACAACCAACTGTTCACCTTGGTAGAACTTTAACGCTCGTTATTAGCTGCAAAAGCAACTGCTCCAGGCCCAGATCGAGTTACATATTCCATGCTCGACCACCTGTCTGACTTATCAAAAAAATGTTTACTCAACTTCTTCAACCATGTTTGGATATAGGGCACATTACCACCCGCATGGAAAGTTGCCACTGTAATACCCCTCCTAAAACCAGGGAAGGAAGCTTCAGATCCAGCCAGTTACCGTCCTATTGCTCTCACGAGCTGCATAGGTAAAACCTTCGAGCGAATGGTAAACAACCGACTGCTCCTAGAAACAAATAATGGTATATCTGAATTCCAGTGCGGTTTCCGAATGGGGTGTTCTACAGTGGATCACCTCATTCGTCTCGAAACGACTATTCGTGAAGCTTTTGTCCGAAGGCAACACTGTTTGTCAGTTTTCTTTGATATGGAAAAAGCGTATGACACCGCATCGCGATACGGTATCCTGCAGGACCTCTGTTCAATTGGCGCAAGAGGTCGCCTTTTTAAATGCATTGCTGATTTCCTTCAGCACAGAACATTTAGAGTACAGCTTGGAACTACTTTATCCCGTTCATTTGTGCAAGAGAATCCGCAGGGATCCGTTCATAGTGTGACGTTATTCTTGGTTAAAATTAACTCTATAGCAAGTGTCATTCCACCTTCCATAGCGTACTCTTTGTATGTGGATGACGTCCAAATATCATGTTGTTCGGGAAGCTTGTCAAGATTTGAACGACAGATGCAGCTGTGTATAAATAAAATGGCCAAATGGTCTTCACTGAACGGGTTTAAATTCTCCACAGAGAAAACAGTGTGTGTCCACTTTGTGAGAATGAGAGGAGCATTTCCACCACCCACGCTCAAACTTAATGGGCAAGATATACCTGCAAAATCGGAGAGCAAATTTCTTGGTGTCATATTCGACTCTAGGCTCTCCTTCAAGTCTCATATTCAAAACTTGAAGGTGAAGTGCCTCAAGTCAATGAATTTAGTGAAAATCCTCTCTCACAGATCCTGGGGTGCTGACCGGGAAACACTCCGCCGTGTGTATACATCTTGCATTCGCTCGAAGATAGATTACGGGTCCGTCGTCTATGGCTCTGCCCGTCAGTCTGTGTTGAAATCCTTAGATACTATTCATCACCAGGGACTCAGGCTCGTTCTCGGTGCTTTCCGATTCTCACCGGTCGAAAGCCTGTATGTCGAATCTCATGAATATTCCTTAAAAAGACGGCGATTTTACCTCGCAGCATCATATGCACTAAGAATAAGAACTTTTCCGCAACATCCAGCATTCACTTCTGTCACAAGTACACGGTTTAAGCAACTCTTTATAAACAGACCCTCGGTAGTCCCTCCTTTTTCTATGCGCATTGGGGGGGGATGTTCTGGATCACGAATTTTCTTGCAATAACACCCCAGTTTTGGACTGTGGTAAAAGGCTCCCACCTTGGGAACCACCTCCAAGGTCCGATACTACATTGACAAAGTACAGGAAACAGGAAACTGCGACATCAACACTACAACAGGAATTCGAACACTTGAAAGAAAGTTTTGGAAACCATGTTGAAATTTATACTGATGGGTCAAAGTCTAGCGCAGGAGTGACTTGTGCCATGATTTCTGGAACATGCACAAGGTCACATCGTATAAAAAATATAGCTTCCATTTTTACTGCAGAGGTGTATGCCATTATCCTTGCACTGAGCTACATTCTTCAAGGTTGCATAAAATCAGCCATCATATACAGTGATTCCTTGAGCTCCATTAATGCCATTTGTAGCAGACAGAAACAAAAGAATTTCCTTGTGCAACGCGCACAATCCTTGGCCAGCTCTGCACAGAAGAGGGGTTATTCTGTTATCCTGTGCTGGGTGCCGAGCCACACTGGCATACTGGGTAATGAATTAGCAGACCAGGCTGCTGCAGCTGCAACTTCCAGTGACATTACCCCATTTGAAATCCCCATCCAAGATATTGGATCAACACTCAAGAAATCAATTTACCCTAAGTGGCAGAGCTTCTGGGATACACAGACATGCAACAAACTCCACTTGATCAAACCTCACATTCAAAGTCATGGAGAGTACCTGGAAGATCGTCTGTGTAGTCTGTTACAATCAAGATTACGGATAGGTCATACATACATTACACACAAGTTTTTACTTCACAGAGAGGAGCCGCCTCAATGCACGCATTGTGGTGAGCTTCTTTCTGTTATGCACATACTCATCACATGTCCACATCACGAAACTCATCGTCATCGTCATTTTAAGGAATTTTATACATATTTCTTACCTCTTCACCCAGCACTATTGCTCGGTGATGAGGCTATCATCCCTTTTAGTCGAGTTTTCAGTTTTTTAAAAGACATTGGAATTGTGAATCTTTTGTAGTTTTAGGCTTGCTTTTTATCAGTTGTTTCTCTCTTTTTTAAACATCGCGCCTATTTTTAACTAGTCACATTTTAATCACAGTGTTGGCGCATTATGACCTGTGTTGTCGCTGCGCCACAAAACCCCCAATCATCATCATCACCAAGTTATGTATCAATATATTACTAGTATTACAGCTATTTATAAGCCCCACATGTCAGCACACCAGGACTGGACAGCTGTTCTGGCCTTATTGGGCCATCGTCAGCAGTGCATAGGTAGGCGTTGTTTTTGCGAATTTTGGCATCGGAAGGTCACGTGGAACGTGACCTCCTGTTATCAGGCTGAGAGACTCACCTCTCACATTGACGGGAGGACATCACGCTCTCAGTGTCAGTAACCAGAGAGGGATGGGTTCGCCGAGTTTCCGTCAACTGCCCTCTCATTGTCATTGTTTGCACTTCGGTTTGCTTAAATATGGTGATTTCCATTATTTTTTCCTTTAGACCCCTCAGTTTACGTTGCTAACTAAGTCACATGTGTTCAAAGGGACCAGTTCGTACTTGCCTTTTGTATGCTGTAGGCATCCAAGCTGTAGCGAAGCATGAGATCCTTCATACATTTTTCAAATAGCCTGGTTGCTAAGACAGTGGCCTTTGCATTCGTGATGACGCCTGCAAGGAGAACGCAGAGTTCAGTCTTCCAGTAGTAGAAACTCATTAAAGGTCAGCAACGCCGATTTCCCGATGTGTTGAAACGGTTGTGATATTCTGAAAGAGCACATCAAACTATCCCCGAAAATGATCTTCGTTTCTCAATTTTCTCTTCCTACTACGCATATTAATTAATCGAAGAAATCGAAACAAGCCATGGGCGCAGCCATTTTTGTGACGTAGATGGGATAAACCTGCTCCATCTACGTAGATGAAGTGTCCTGCTTCTGATTGGACGAAAGCTGAGGCTTTCTCCGGCTTCCAGCGTGTGCGAGAAAATCCAGTTATGGCTGTCGGCGAGGCAACCACAACAGAGCTGTGGAACGATGGAATCGGTGTTACTACAACTGCGAATTCGTCTCAACAACGTTTTCGACGCCAAATTGTGAATATGCGCTCGAGAAGTTCGCACCTCAACAGGCTTGTTACTTTTACAAATTGGTGCAAGTACGGGAGCGATTGAGAAACTGCGTGAGCAGTGGTGGTCGTTTGAGCATATTACATGTAGAGGACTGTTCTTCAAAGAAAGAAGATTGTAATTGTGCAAATCGTGCGATTGCCAGACCAAAATTCCATGAAAAATATATACGTTCTGCGGAATCCTTGCAGGACGGCAATGAACGACGTATGGGTGTATTGTGACCATTCGAACTGCAGTGTCTGTTATATGGAAGTAAAAGTTATACAAAAGGTGTGTACAGTCTACTAGCGCGTTGTGCCATGTTCATTGGGAGCCCTTATCAAGTTTTGCTTGTTTACTTAGATGTACGTACGGCTCAACCCACATAAATTCATTCACAATGCTTTCGCAAATAGATAGGGTTCCACGACGTTGAAAACTGCTCTTGCGTCAGTTTTCAGACCAGATATTCTGTTTGCTGAGCCACGGATGTAATCAAGGGCAGTGACACACTTTACACCCAGTATATGGAAATGCACAGTGTGCTGTACTACAAATGTTCAGCCTGGCAACACTTCCCGTAGCAAGTAAAACTTCATGGCAGTTTTGCGACTAAATTTGTCAGCGCGAACATATAACCTTTGCGTCAAAACCAGTAACCGTGGTGCAAATGCCTCCGCTGTTCTCTGCCTTGTATGATATGCTTTGTTGCAGAGTAAAAATATTTTCCCGGTGCCGCAAAGGCAACCTTACCAAAATAGGGAAGTCAGACCTTAGTTGTCCAGAGAAGCAAATATAAAACCACACCACTCTATGTAAATAATGGCATGCTCAGTAAAACTGGTCATGCTGAAGACCTAATAGTTTCAAGTTACAGCGGATGAAGGAGAAAAGGGCCTTTGCAAGAAAGGAGCAATGCGGTGTATAAACATTTATTGAAAAGCATAATATCATGAATTTTGGTGAGAGTCAGCTGGTGTCTTTAGTTATGTTGGTCACTTATTGTACCCCTTGGTTTTGACGAGCATCATTTATGTTTCCATGGAGCAGGAGGTAAGCCAAACGAACGATAACACGTATGTAAACCTATCACATACTGATGTAATGTATTAACTTCTATAACCTGTAAGAACCTTTAGCATCGGCTTTGCAAGCTCTTACCTATGGCTTTTGATGAAAATCAAAGTAGTTCTGTGCAGTTGACAAGAGTGTTGCTGAGTGGTGAATTTGTTTATTTATATTTTCTACAGAAGACATATAGTAGCCAAGAACAATGCACTGCACCAAATATATGCAAAAAAATACAACTATCATAATTTATTTTTATCATATACGTGTTACAACACTACAGGTGACACAATGAGTGATGGGATGAAGACACAAGTATACAATATAGCTATGGGTGTAAGATTTTTCATGTAGCTACTGTCCCGCAATTCTGAATTACCGTTCCTTGGAAAGCAATCACAACACACAGCATAGAAATCACATTGGGCTTCTTCCAGTTTGGCTTTCGTCCGGCTCTTGAAAGTAACCTTTATCATGTTCTCTTTTGGAACAACAACAACTTTATTTTGAGATGATGAATGATGAATGCGGAGTTCCATCGCCAGGGCCGTTACTGTACCCCATTGCAGGTGGTGATGCGGGAAATGAAATAATAAGCCCCTTCACAATATTGATCACAATGATATGGTCTTATGTAGAACTGTGAAGGCACAGCCAGGCACTACACCCTTCACAAATCACACAGCACTTTTAACTACAACAACAATCACGAAAGTTCACTCTCTCCAGCATCGAACACAGGCAATTGTATACCATTAGACCCTAATAATGTAAAAACAAAAAAAATCTGTCTTTGGCACATGTCATAGGCATAACAAATTCAATTTGGTCAATAAAAATGGCACTACAGGCACTATAAATTAATTCACTTTTTCGGTATTGCCAGTTCTAAAAGCACAAAAACAAGTGTCTGTCCTTTTTATTCTTTTTTTCAATCAAGGATGAGCCCAAGTCTGTGGGATATGTAACACCTACACAATGCTGCATGGTAAAACTTCTCTGCAGGTGTTGCAGAATTTGTCATCGTCATGTTTTTCGTCATCGGTATAGTGGACGGTTTTTGAAAACCCCATATTTTTTAATGATCCATAGACGTTCTTAATGTTCCAAGTACTGAGACTGATAACGATTATTTAATTCGTTGTTTGGCATGTGGCATGTGACATGGCTGGCAAAAGCAAATTGCAGCAATGAGGGGAGCCTGCAGTAAGAGATGTGTTGAGCTCAGTGCCATGCACTTGCAGAGTCCTTTTGCACAGACATCACCTTTGTTCCATACAGTGCTGAAGACAGCTGTAGCAGGTTTATTGACTGCATTTGAATGCTTCTACTAATAGTTTGACATATGACCCTCATGATTGTCATTCTGATGAGCCGTGAAATTCTGTTGACCCAAATGCAATCGTCAGCACACAGTGCAGCCAGCCCTGTTTGGTCGCCACACTATCAAACATTACTCGAAACTGTTTTCAGTCGGAGCAATTGATGCCTTAAAAAAAATACATTGCCTGTAAGTACTCGTTCTTGCTACTTTTTCTTTCCTTTTTTTTACCCATTTTAAGAATGTACCACTTTTGCAAAACTCCTAAGAACCGATAGCCTGTTCTCAGTTTCTGTACGTTAGAATGCAGGCTAAACACGAGTGCTGCCATTGTTTATCTTTTCTCAAACCCCAGCAGTGTAATATTTCTTCCAGCGGTCTTCTTTACAATGTTTGCTCACCCGAGATCTCTCAACGGTCTTGGTCTCCTGTGACGCTCCGACTGTACATCGCTTCCTTTTATATTTTCTTTTTTGAGCCCTCTGTCCTCTCTAACAAGAATTTGTATTTCCTACTCACCACCTTCGTTGTCCCCTTTCTCTGATGCACATTAGTATAAATATCTCTATACCAAGTGTTCAATGTATCGCACCTGATGAAGGACGGACTCCGTCCTGAAAGTTTGTTTTTTAGTAAAATAAATGTTGTAACCTCTTTACATATTTATTTTATTCATTTGCGAGTGCTAGACTTCTCCCATTTTTGCCTGTAGGATTACCTCTACTAAGATTACTCTATTCTCTAAGATTCTGTATCCTCTAACAGTACTACTCCTTCGGTTTAAGTTTAACAGGGAAAACGCTAAATATGAAAAGCAAAACTTACTATTCAGTGGAAACGAATAAAAAACCCTGAGTGCAAGGGAAACAAATAACAGGGTGGACAAACTGAAATGAACGTGGCACTGAAGTGTAAACGAAACGTTTATATTTGGGACATCATTTCATTTTAAAGGTAGTCACACTCCTCCGTGATGCTCAGAGATTCCTTTCACCTATCTGGAACCCCTGTACTTTTGCGTGAGGAATTTATCTATCTTGTCTGATAGGCAAACAAATGGCTTACATATGAACATTTCACCTCCTTTTTTTTCTTTCTGACTTCTAGCTATAATAATGCGCCCTGCTTTCTGCTCCTGTGTAATACCTTTGTTTTTCAAAAAATGGATTTATATATATTACGGGGTTTCAAAGGATATCCTAAAGTGGTATATACACTACAGCTATTCTTGTGCTTCCTCAATTGAATTTTCACACATTGAGATAGTCGATCCAATGTGGCCAATTTTTAATCATCTTCAGTGTATTATTAAACTGCCAGCTAATATTCCATTACTTTTCTGAAGTGATAACTGGAGGACGTGCGTCACAATACTGATTCCAGCTACAAGGTTAACTCTAGTCAGTCATCAAAGTGCTATTTTGGGCAATGTTCCACGTATAAATGTGTCACGATTAAAAACAGTAAAGTCATTTACGGAACCTTTAGTAAAATGACACGGAGACACACAGCATGGATAAAAATGTGATTTGCAGCATTAAGGTAAAATAGGCAGTAATGCCAAAATAGACATTTCCAGGCACAATAGAATCCATGCATCTGGTTTACCCATCTCCCAATTTGGCCCAATACTCTTATATTGAAAGGCACTTTTAGTACTCAGGAAAAAAAGAAGAAAGGGATTAGTCTGGCATCCGGGGTCTACATGTCATTGCTGTTCCTTCTCCGCACTTGAAACTCTGCAGAGGTACCGTTCAATTCTGTCCATTTGTTTTGTTCTGCATGGGTTGCTCAGTTTTGTTTGTAGGCTTTAGCAATGACAGTAGCACAGAGAACAAGAAATGTGTGAAGAATGTGCTTGAGAATTTCTACTATGGGTAATGTCCACTGGGAAAATCTGGCAGGGTCCAAAGCCTCAGGTTTCATAGCTCGTCACACTTTTGCATGTTACATGACACGCTTATCATTTGCCTAAAATGAACTGCATTAAACTATTTGCATCATGCACTGAACAAGATAAGCGCCCCTACATACGTATAGAGTGTATTGCAAATTGGACCACTTGTAATGTTCAAGAATATACAAATTCATGTAAAATTGACACTGCTTACAAGGTGCACTTGGAGCTACTTTGTTATGCTGTTATGCTGCATGAATACAGTGGGACTTCATTAACCATACCACACATGATATCACAGGTAATGGACATAAATTTCAAGACTTATATGTATTGTATCAGTATCATCAGTGTCATACAGTGCATATATGGGGGCCTTCTTCAGTGTGGACAAAATCCTGATGCACAAAACAGGCTGCACCATTACTCAGTAAAACAGGAGACATTGGTAAGTTACATTTAGGAGTTCATGTGATTAAGGATGTAGGTAGAAGCATAGCCGGAAATTTTTTTCGAGGAGGTGGATCTCTATGGGGGGGAGGGGTTATCGGAGGTGGCACATAAAAATTATTTGCCAATCCGTGCACATTTACCAGGCAAAACGGGCATTACCTGCCAGTCGTGATCACATTTCCTGAGCGCTTGAGCGAGGGGGAGGGTGTCTATCCCCCCTACTTTGACCCTTTGCTGTCGCTTTGGCGAAACTGCAGCTCAACATAGCACAAGTGAGTCCGTGCAGCTAGGGCTATTGTTTGTGAGCATAGTTGTGACAAAAAGAATTACAGGTCTTCCTTAAAATGTACATCGAACTTCAATATGTAATTAGAAAAGACAGGAAGGCATTTGCAAGTCCAGAGGATTACCGGGTGGGGGACTGGCAGCCACATTATCAAGTACACGATACATGTGATCAGCTTGTTTGTACGAAAAGTCTGTGCACTGCTGGACAAGTGAATTGTCATATGAACAAGGCAGATTTACATTGTGAGGAACTGATTCCCAAGCAAAATGATCGCAGAGCAAGAATGTCAAATTAACAAGTGTCCTGTGAAGTACGATTGTCTGACACTCATCTTAAATAAAAACTTGTACATAGTTCAGCTTGACAAACTTATTGCACACTTACTGCTTTGTACTCACTTTCCACCGCAAAAAGTATTCCTTTTGACACAACAGAGGTACGTCAGCAACCTTGTGAAGTATGCAGACTTGACGCTACTTGTAGGTTCTGTTAAGGCTATGTGCTGTCAGTGGGAGAACCTTTCCTTGTGGGCGTCCAAGGCTTCCTGAAGCGGAGGCCTCGGACCTGCCCTGCTGCACAGTGTTTCGTAGCTCGTAGGAGCTGAAGCAGCAGCAGCAGAGGCATAGCTTGGCCATTGTTCGCAGAGGTCCAGCACGCAGTCGATGAGCTTTGTGACATACTCTGAAGTTGCAAATTGGAATTGGAGAATTGAATACATAGAAACAATTCCCTGTTACCAGTACTATATTTCTTTCTGTGACATTACTAAACAGGTTCATCCACTACAATCTTATGCATAATGTTGTACTTACCAAAAGTGGGCTTGGTTCTGACCCCAGCAACTGCCCAAGTTTCCTGCGCTTTGGAAAACTTTAGGATGTACTCAGCAATCTCCCTGTCCGCGTTGTGATTGAAATGGAGAGCTGCCAACTTTGTCCTAGAGCAAAGAAAAGTGAAACAAAAAGAAAACACGCTGCTATTACTTTGAGAGAAATTCTGTCATCCCAGGACGTTGCACAACTAACCAATACAAGTTAATTTTTGTGCATCATATCTTGTTTTTCCTATGCTAATGTGTGTAATGCACTGGCAAGTGTCAACCACAACTTCAGTAAGTCAATAGGCTTAGAATGAACCAATCAGCATGAAGTGGGCGGAAAGTTGCACGCCACAAGGTAAGTTTGAACATCTGAGATGAAGCCGCAGCGGGGTCGCTGCCATCTTGCGGGCACTAATGAACGCTATGTCCAGCGGGCTTACTCAGCCAATCAGTGGGCTTGAACATCTGGTAGGCTTAAATTGGGGACGGCCAATCAGAGGGCTTAGAAAGTCTGGAAAATGTGGAGAGTGATCAGTAGGCTTAGAATGGACCAATCAGTAGAGCCAGTTAATTAGCATAAAGGGGCGGAGCTGTGCTCAGCGATACGCATGCACCACCAATCAACGTGAAGTGGGCGGAGCCGAGTAATTAGCATAAAGGGGCGGAGCTACGGTCAGCCCATCAAAGATCAGTAGGCTTGGCGTGAACCAATCAACGTGAAGTGGGCGTGGCTAATGGCGGCCAATCAGATGGCTTTGGATTGGCTTGTGGTGGATTACAAATGGATTGTGTTGGCTCAGAACTGGATTGTGTTGGCTTAGAACTGGATTAGAATCGGCCATCTTGGATTAGAATCGGCCAGCTTGGATTAGAAAAGAAGTGGTTATACGGTATGGTTCTGATACAGGCACGGTTATTATGCCGTATTAAACTATACCACTGGCAGTGCCCTATGTCGTTGGCCGTATAAATCCATGTGGCAGACTGCAGCAGGCAAGTGCTGGCGTAAAGTTCGATTATTAATAGAGACATATGATATATGGCTCTTTGTTGAATTGCAGTTTTATTGCATACGATTGAAGCCGTCCGAGACATGCCAACACTAAAAATTTCCATTGTTTTAGAATAGAAAGAGCGGTAAAATGGACGAGGGGGCGAGTGGACGTTCACTAAAGAACAGAAGGAACGCATCCATTGATTTGGGATAAGGCTGATGCATCGTGCCCGTATAGTCATCTTCACCACCCAGAGAGTGAACAAGAAAACGAGGTTTCAGACTGGCAGCCGAGCGCGTGTATGCTGCTCACTTCCCCCTGCAGGTCCCAATGCGGGTATGCGGGTACACAGACAGCACTGCGGGTGCGGGTCGCCCAGATTAAATTCTTGCGGGTGCGGGTCCAAGTTTGCTTACCAAGTTTGCTTTAAAAAAAAGCTGTGTTTTATACAACTAAGAATAAACCCGTGAAATGTCCTGTTGACATATTTCTTGGAATAAAATCGCATTGATATCGTAAAATCCGTGAAGGTTTTGGGAATATATTTCTCTGAAAATCTGTCATAGGACTGCCAGGTATCTCACGTCAAGACCAAAAATTTCTAGGTCCGTTGGAGGCATGAGTCGTCTCCGCCGAGCTTTGCCGAGAAATGTCAAAATGCTTATATATAATTCCCTAGTGTTTTCCGCACACGGTTAGTGCTTCTTGGGTTGGGGTGCCTCAAGTCAAAGTAATATAAACAAGTTATTACTTGTACAAAAGTGGGCAGTCAGAGTTATAACTGATGTTTCCCGTAACAGTCACACAGGAGCTTTTTTTTTCAGTCTCAACCTCCTTAAAGTTACTAATTATTACATTTATTTTCTACTGAGTGCGTATTTGTTAGCTGTGAAACAGAATAACACTATCATATTGTCATTATATTCACTGGAAAACCACCCGACATTCTGAGCAATGGAAGATTTCCACAAGAAGTCGTGCCTTCAGCAACACACAATGTTAATGCAACACAATGTTTCATTTCTTGTCACCATGATTCAAGTCACAAACTATGGAAATCAGCTTCTATCTCGTGTTCCTTCCGGGATTTTAAACAGTTATTATGCGAGCGGTGTAAATACAACTCATCTATCTGTAAGTGCATTACGGGTGTTAATCTGGTGAAACTCGTATTTGAGTGTGTTTTGTCTGTGCGTGGTTAGCATTACTAAGTATGGTTCATTTCGTGAGTGCCTTGTATTTTTCCATTTGTACTTTTGTGCTACTGTTGACATACGAGTGAGACCTTCTGGAAGTGTGTGTCAAGCGGTTTTTGAGCCGCTTTTCGGCCAACTTACCCTTTTTCTTTACATTTCTCTGTTACAATCGACAATGAATGAAATTAAATGAATTACCAGTACCGTGAAATATATGTAGATCACAGGTGTCCGTTGTCTGAAACGAAGCTATGCTGTTGGGGTTGTAGGCAGCCCTATGGTCACGAGCAGGTGAAATAAGTACACGAAGAAGTGTGGAACGGGAGTTCATGGACCGAACTGCGCGGTTGGACTGACGTTAGGTGCATTCTTTTCGCTTGCACCTCCTGCACTAGATCCGAACTGGGTTATTTGCGTGCTGCACTTTCCTGTTGAAAAGAAAGGCATTACTAATAAAGTTCCTTTGAGCAGGAAAGTGCAGCACCCGGTAACCCGTCTTGCGCGGAGTCCAAGGTAGTGCAATCAAGTGCAACCGAAAAGAATGCGCCTGTTGTGTGATTTTGGGGATTCTCTGGCAAGCAAAATAAATCTACATTCTAATACTGGGACGAGGGAACAGCATGAACTACGCAACACTTGGAGAATTCACTGCCGGCTCAGACTGGACATTATGGCGCGAACGTCTCAAATTTCTATTCGAGGCAAATGGCGTACGGGACACAGCAAAGAAGCCGTGCGTTGCTTTTCACTTTCATCAGTGAAGAAACCTACAACAAGGTTCGTGACCTTCTACATCCCTTATCGTCATCATAGGTACCCTCTCATGAAATTATGGACAAATTAAATCTCCATTTCGAGACGGGACCGTCTGAACTGCTAGGCCAATGGCGTTTCCACACGAGGGATCTCTAAGACCCCAGGAAAGCATTTCAGAATACGTGGATGCCTTGAGAGCTCTCACCGAGGACTGCAACTTTGGCACCTTGTACGCTGGAACATCGCAGACGGTTAGTACGTCACCGGCTGCAACGCCATCCACGTCACGCGCAACCGAGCCAGATGCATCAACCACCACGACTCCTTCTACTGTCGGAACTCCTTCAACAACGACTCTTCCACTGGAAATAATGTTACGGAGTCGATTCATCCATGGGTGACATCCACGCACAGCAGCGATTACTCTCAGAGCTCTCAGAGCTGAGTTCCAAATAGCTTTTGACATCGCCAAAGCTATGCAGTTGGCAGTCCAGCAACAGGCAAGCATGCGTGGTACTGAAGGCAGCAAGATTCTCCACACGACGACAAAGCAAAATGAAGACAAAGAAAAATGGAAGGTTCACGAACACGTGGACGAAACGGGACGAAACGTTTCGTCCACGTGTTCGTGAACCTTCCATTTTTCTGTAACCGGTCTGTAGCCTAGATCACTACGTTCACATAATCCCCTCCACACTCTAACAAGGCAGCCATTCACTCCGGCCGTAGAAGCCCGTACGGACCCTTTCTTCCCTCCGGGCTGTTGACCCACAATTCGCATGAACCTTTAAACACGTCACACCTAACCCTTTAAATACCATGCCAATGATGAGGACGGTGCCCAGAAGAAGAATAGTCTCCGTTCGAAATATCGGCGGCTTCTGTCCTGAGGCAACTCCCTTCCTATTTACGTTGTTGTTAGACGTAGGGTACAACGGGCGTTGTACAACGTCTATTGTGACGTTTTGATTGGTTTAAAAGGGATGTAAAGTGTCTCCAACTCGAGTGTGATGGCGCGCTTCTTGGACAACTACACTTTTTAGGAGCCGTGTACCTTCTGTGAGCGCATGGCTGTCTACATTTCAAATGTGATTAGGTTACATTTACATAATACTGAAAGTAATCCAGCGAGTAATTAAACACTGAACTACTAATGTTATCTACCATTAGTCACTTTACAGGTCGAAGGGGACCTCGCATTCATGTACACTATTAGGGCACTGCACAACACATTTTGGAAGGGGGTAGTAGCCCGGTGTACTCTCGTGTGCGGGTGTTGTTGACACACACTTAAGAGGTTCAGGTCAGTCCTGAGATACACCCTAGAAGGTGTTAAATTTTCACAGCAAACACCCTTTCGGGAGAGCGAACTCTCGTCCGGGGGTGTTGTCCTACGCCTATAAAGAAGTTAGTCACAAAACGTCTGCAAAATTTGACAACTGTGCACGTCTTTATTGAGAAAA
The DNA here is from genome assembly GCF_037126465.1 of Ornithodoros turicata. Classification (NCBI taxonomy): domain Eukaryota; kingdom Metazoa; phylum Arthropoda; class Arachnida; order Ixodida; family Argasidae; genus Ornithodoros; species Ornithodoros turicata. The sequence goes on from NC_088201.1 coordinate 225,556,177, forward strand.
CCCGTTGGCCGTAAGATATTCGTAATATTGGTGTGAAGCAAGAAAACAGTGAGTCGCCGACAGCACCAGCAGCATCATCTGCAAGAAAGACGTGGAAATCAGTAATCACGCACCGTTACACGGCTGACTATATGACGTCCTTGTGACGTGATAGTGACTGATAGGCGCTGATGGTGACTTGCAACACATCGGGGACAGACCCAGGATCTTCCGTGGTGAGGGTGCCCTATCATGGATAGCATCCTGCTTGCTAAGCTCAACTGAAGCACTATGTGCGACATAAATTAAACTAGAGAACGGACGAATCCAGAATTGTGCGAATCCGTATCCGAATCCGGATCCATGGAAGGTCTCTGCAAATCCACGAATCTTACGAATCTCGAATCTTTCGAATCCTTTCTTACCGCTGCCTGTCTCGGCAGACCAGACCGCCTCTCTCTCGCCTATCCGACTTAGATAAACGATACCGCACCCCCACCCCACCCCCGTTTCTTTAAAAAAGAGTTCAAAAAGTCAAGAAAAAAAGAACTTCTACTGAAGAGTGTTTTGAAGCAGCATATGATACATTTGTTTAATGAAAAAAAAATAATACTAATAGTTCAGTTTCGTTAGAAAGTATACCCATATAGTTTTTAATTTATTTAACGTATTATTCGTCCACTACAAGAAATACATCAATTCTCCAGTCTTAATTATTTCCATGAAGTTACAGCAACAATCAAACAAGCAAAACCATATTACTTTTAAACTTGTAATGTAGCAGTTCATGCCTGAACGCTTTCAGTCGAGAGCAATGTAAACAGAGAAACAAGAAAACACCACTCTGTCGATGGGGCTTTCAGGGGACTCCGGAGGCGCCAATTTGATAAAGAAACGAGTAAACATCGTCGGTCGATTCGAAAGACTCGATTCGCCGTTTTGGGCACTGTGATTCGGATTCCCGAATCTCGAATCCCTGCCTAGGATTCGGGGATTCGAGGATTCGCGGATTCGGTTGACACATCCCTAATTTAAACTCACAGTCAAGGATAGGTTACCCGGACCTCCCCCCCCCCGCTCTACATCCTGCGCCTGGGTGACAGGTAGATGAACAAAGGAACAGTTTCCAACTTGAACTGTGCAGCCTGTCAATTAACACGTGCTGAATTATTTTTTTCCGCAAGACGACATTATCTTGTATTAAGAAGTATGAAGACAGGAGACCGAATGACCGAATCCGGACTGGCGCTCTATAGGCTGAGCGTCAAGTAACACCGCAGCGTGTTGCAAGTTGCAAACTTCGTGGACATCATCTCTGCGGAGAAGCATTCGTTTTGATATACTCACACGAGTGAAGGCTGAAGGGACGAGCCGCATGGGCAAGAAGGAAAGCACCCCGTGTTTCAACCGCATCTCCCCTGACTGCATTTGGCGCTAACCGTAACATACTCCGTGGGGATGCTGGTGCCACGATTAACAGTGTACTGAAATACAGTATACAAAGCGTACATTTACTTCCCCGAGACCTCCTGAAAGTAGTGTGTGGAATGCAGTGCCGGTATTACGTACTGTTGGGGACACGGTTGTCTAAAATCTCCAGCGCGTTGCCGAGCAGTCCCCTATCGGCGATGTCGCGCACGAAGGAACTATATCATTACAGTCTCCGAGGTTAGGCCACGCAGCGCCACCTGTCGGGAGAGAGTACCATCGCATTCTCAGCGTCGTCTGCTAGGGAGAGCAGTCCAGCGCGGCCTCCCCTCGGGGAGGGTATTGGTATAGTTCCTTCGTGCGCGACATCGCCGATAGGGATCGTTCCGCAGCGGGCTGGAGATTTTAGACAACCGTGTCCCCAACAGTACACAACAGCGCCGGTATAAAGGCGCGGATTCGGAGCAGCGGCCATGCTGCGTCCTTAAGCTTGCAGCGGAGAAGGTATTTCGATAAGAATTCGCGTGATAACTTACGTACATCGCGATTCCGCTGTGATCATGAGCGGAGCCACAGAGGTCAGACTCTGGATTCATTTCGCTCACCCGAAAAGTCAGCACACGGCCACCACCGCCTAGACAGAGAAATCCTGCGCATTGCCTCCGTTCCCTCCTTCGCTACGTGTGACATATGTAGTCAGAATTCGTCCGCTGCTGCGATCCACCGTTCTGCGAATTCAAGAACCCGCAAATGATTGTACCAGCTCCCGTGGCACAGTGCTTAGGGTGATCGCTTTCCACGCCGAGAATGGGAGGTGACACGGGGTTCGAATCCTGTCACTGGCTGCGCTGTCCGAGCTTTTCCCTGGGTTTATCGGAAGACTTTCCAGACGAATGCCGGCACAGTTCCCCCTGAAGTTGGCCCAGGACGCATACTAACCCCCCTCATATCCCCCACTCCTTCCTGCTGTCCTCTTTCCATCTCTCCACATCTGTACGCCACTCATAGCCACCGCCGCTTCGCGGCGCTAACACGGAATTTAAAAAGATAAAGATTGCAGCTGACCTGGAAGCTGCACTCCTAAATAGTTTGACAAAAAGTGCAAGAAGCATACCAGAAGATAACTTTTGGGAAAGATTGAGGCCGTTTTGCGCTTTATTTCCAAGTTTTTCCCATTTCGTATGCGGGGTCGTTCAGGCGGGACTCGCAGACGACGGTGGTTCTCCTCCATGGCCACGACCAGAGCCGTATATTAAAAGGGAGTCTGGCCATTAGGAGGAGTCACAAAAAGAGGCTCGACCTGTCAATCACAGTTTCGCTCCTCTGATTGGTTTGCTTCTTACCAAGGGGGTCGCCATGACACCATAATGCCACACAAAATGGCGACGAAAACAAACAGTGAAGCGGGGATTTCGTGACAAAAAACTTTCACAGACTAACCTGATCTTACGCTGCAAATGTACATCCTAATATAAGTTTCTCGGAAATCAGTTTCAACTTATGCTCATCCATCGATATCTAACTGAAAATAATCGTTTTGTCGCCGGTGTTAGGCCTAGTGAACACGGCGATCACAACGAAACCATAACAAAAACGGCGCTGTGCTATACATTCTTATATTTAATTGCTGGATTTCATGGATATAAACATTCTTGCCTCTTATATTCCAACTATTCATGTGGATTTGTTTGAAAATCATACCGACAACAGAATGTGTCCCAGCTGCCGGCAGCGGTACAACGATGGAAGCAGACGACAATTCCCGACGTGCCTTACGCTCCCTAGGTGGCGCTCATCAAATTTGCACCAACAATCCACTACTTTTGCAGATTACGAGAGGTATCCATTTCAATCCCATCCAATCCACTTGCCACCCAAAATGGCACGGCACACCGTATCTATACCGTTCATCGCGGAAGACTGCGCGTCTCGGCAACATGGCCTCCAAGTTGGTAAGGTCCGGAACCAAAACCCGCAACCATGCGATAGGCAAGGGTATGAGTCCACAGAAGCGGATACTGGGTGAGATGGAAGCCGCATTAGTTTCGAACGGTGCACATACGTTACGTATTACACTGCGTATTCCACCCTGTGCATTACACTGTTTATTCAGGCCACTTTCAGGGAAACGTCCTGGTCTCGGTTGTATGCAAGGTGAACGGATGAGCAGACCGTTTACACCTGCAATTCATATACGGGCAGTGGACTGTTTACAGGGTGTTTCACTATGCATGTGAAAAGAAAAAAAAGTAGATGAAAGTACTACAGAAAAGCGCGCGTTTCTTTTTTCTTTTTTTTTTACGCAAAAGTTCTTGAAACGATCCGGTTCAGTCTCTCGACAGAATCCATATTCAACATGAGAACAACATCAGTACAACACATCAACACAAAAAACAACGCGCACAAACAAAATGTCTTGTTCGTGCTTCTCTCACGCATCCAGTTTTTCGCTCTGGATGTATGATACAAACGCACTGGATCCTAAGCACTCTATCACTTATGATTAGGTTCACACATACAAAGAAAAGAAACTGAAACCGGCACGGTCATGAGGCCCACTGATATGTCGCAAAAAAAAGGAAGAAAAGAAAAAAAAGTTACGTTCGATCCATTGGTGGAACCGACGGAAATGTGTTAGCATTAAAACTTGGATACCATTCGGGAACTCCCCTTCACAACGCTACGCAACCCTTCATACGACTCTACACAGCGCTAACGCAAGACAATGTTCGCAGTCAAACGAGCGTTTCGGGCTTACTCCGACTCAGCTTCGCGGAGCCGTCTCACAGACTTCTTTCGCCGCCGCTCCTTCGCCCTGCTTTCATACCCAATGGAGCGCCCACGTAGACACGTCTGGACCTGTCGATCACCACAAGCTGTACAGCGGAGTGCCGAAGCTGTGGCAACACCACCTAGATACAGAAAGTCTGTGCGCTCGTCGACTTCACGTAACAGTTAAGAGTCAGCCAATGAGGATCGTGTCCTCAACGGCCGTAGCTAATCACGAACGTGCTTTCAGCGGTCGGAGCCATAGAGAAGAACCACCGTCCTCAGCGAGTTTTAATTGAACGTCCCCGCGTGCTAAATCGATAAACTTGAAAATAAAGCGCAATGCGGTCTCAGTGTTTCTCAAAAGCCAGGTTTTGGAAAGCGTCTTCCACGTTTTTTGTCTAAATATTTAGGTCCGCAGATTCCAGGTGATCTGCAATCGTTTGTGGGTTCTTGCATTCGCAGAACGGCGAATCGCTGTAGCAGACGAATTCTGACTTTGTGTTGACGTAGCGAAAGAAGGAGAGGAGGCAATGCTTTCTCTATCTGGGTGGTGTTGTCTGTGACCGCTTCCCGCGTCGCACTCACCACTTGCCCTCCCCTTCCCTCTCCACTCACCGTGCACGCGCACCACACGCGAGCGCATGCGGACAGACAGACCAAGCCGTGATTCATGCATAGCGAGTATTCTTGTACGAGTATTCTTGCGTAGCCAGTATAATGCTAACGCATTTAAAAAAACGTCATTTTCGAAAAGCGCGACAGTAGTGAGCACGCCCGTGATCCGTGCTGAACGTCGCTGCCGATGACGCCGCCGACAGAAACAGCGTCGGCGCGCCCCTCTGGCCTCTAGCGGAGAGGAAAGATTCCGTTGCTCTGCGCATGCGCTCTGGCTGCCGTCTCCCCTTGTCTCGAAAGCAAAGAAGACAAGCCATGTTGCTCGCTGAGTTGTGCCGTTCTGCGTTGTCGGTTGACCCGTCTTTTCGCGTGTGTGCCCCCCATAGTCAAGGAATACGGTTCTTACAAGCTAATCCTTTCATGCGTCTTTTTGTATACAGGGTGAATTTAGCAAAGGTGCACATTTTGATCGCGTCGTTAAAATACATTTCTGGCGCTTCAAACTTTGCAGACTGTTGGTGATTCGCCTGAATCCATAATTTTTTTTTAAATGCAACAGCAACGTTATGGACCGGATTTACAGTTAGCACACGTTGGCTCTAGAGTTCGGAAACTCTCGGAAGTTCGGAAAAAACGAAATTTTGCACATCCAGATTTCAATTTCTCAAATGTACTTTGTTGCCTGTTGCTTCCTTCGCATGCAAGGTGTGCACACCTTATTGAGTAACGCGTTTACAAGGATGTGCCGTTTATTGGGATACCGAGACATATTAGATCACCGTAGATGCTGTTGGGAGATTTCTGCTGGCTGAGATCAAGGGAAGTATTGAAGCCGAGATATTTTTGCAGCTGCACCACTCAAGTGGGTGTCACTACTGTAACTTATTTCGTTGTTGTACTGGAAATGCAGGTGTCAAACAAATAAATGACAGACACTAAGCTTAACTGAATTCACTTTATGGGTTTTAGGTAGGTTCTTCTTGCAGTGCTGTCTCCGTGTAAAGGTGTGCGGTGGCATGAAAAGGGCCATCTTTTATAGCGGTGGTGTTAGGTCTCGGAGTGGCAGGCACAAATGGTCGGCACCATTCCACTCTTCACTTATTGGGCCCCCGCAATAACGGTTCACTGCAATTGTTGTAAATACATTTCGTCTCTCTTTTTTATCATTCGTTTGACCCTATCTCACTCCGTTGCTCGAGAGCTTCTGCCAGAACCAGTTTGTTAGCAAATGCACGAGCAGGGAGCACTTCAACAGGTACGTTCCACAACTAACCCTCGAGTAGGAGTTTGTCACGTGACAGAGTTGTACCATGTGACCGTGGGAGTAGGGCGACCCTCGGGTAGGTTGTGGAACGGGCGCGAGTACGATTCTCAACATGACGACAGCAGACGACAGTGACATTTGGGCCTCGGGACATCAGAAGCGCTGGCAGCTGCTTCGCTTTGGTGTGACGTTGTTGACTTCGGTATGGGGACATCTGGGGACATATGGGGGGTTCGTAAAAAATTCACGCCACGAATTAGGGGTATTCGGGCGGAATTCAGGCGCCCCTAATTCAGGGGAATTAGGGGGTTTTCGTGACATGCTACAATAAAACAGCTTCTGCGAAATAATTTGCACAAATTTCTTTTACAAATCCTCCTGTTTCCATTATGGTTTAGTTTCGGGGCTACGTATGTGACCTATAAAGTATCATGGGCGTTATTACCAGCTTATGACGTGTCTGACAGGCAAATCACAGGGACGGTGGCCCATTGTGCACTTGTACTTGACTGGCAGAGTAAAATGAGAAGACAGAGAAAAAGTTAACGGAACAGGTTCCTTGCGGTAAAAAGTGCCAAAAGAGACGACACAATATTAGAGTATTACTCTTTCAACAATTTGGTGGACTATCAAAACCATATTCATTTCTGCAGCAGGAATTCCCTTTCCCTCTCCGATAGTGTGATTATCTCTGCGCTAACACACGTGTCACCACCTTTACCAATCAGCAGGGCTTCCCAAATCTCTCTCTCTCTCTCTAATTGCTTTTGCTATTTGCTTTGCTTTTGTACCGCCCCTTTACTGTTGCTTTGCTCTACATTGCATTGCACCCACAATCTGTGTCCTTGTCTGCGTTCGTCCCTTTTAGCTCTTTTATCGTCAAGGAAATGTACCAACAAGCCCAAATGGATGTTTTAGCTTAACAGGTTCTTCCACAAGTTTTGACCTACGGTATATTTTTTAGGGAACCCGGGAACAGATAAGGAACCACAAGTGCCAAATTTCCTACGTTAGGTCCACTTGCACATATTGTGCTCTTGACCTTTTTGTCTCGCATAACTGTATCATTAAACCCTTACAAAGTATGCACGACCTACCCTTGAGATTGTACAGTAGAATCGAAGTATGTAGGTACATAAGCCTCTGCTTCACATTGCGCAGTGCTGATGCATTGCGAGTATCAGCTGTCCTGAGTTGCACAACTCTTGTGCTGGTGTCCCTTGTGTCATAGATTACCAGGGCACTGATCTCATCCGATATTCGGGGAGAGTCCACACGAAGGAGTGAGACTCAAATCTGTCTGTGTGTTCAGTCAAATGGAGCTGGTGTGAGCAGCTGTGACAGAAAGCACTGGCATATTGTAGTTGACATTGCATTTATATCACAAGAGAATGGCTAAGCTCAATGATTCTCACTACTAAAAGGCTGTAACCAGCAGTACAGCTTGGAACTGCAGTTTGTTCCGTCCTGTGCACTTGTTTGCTTTTTCGTGTCGCTGCTGATGTGACACGTGCGTGTAGAGGAGTCCACACTCGCTTACACTATGTTGAAGTACCAAAGAGTTCAGACATAGTTCGTCCATTTGTACAACCACACCAACGCTGGAAAATGAAAATAAGGGGCGTATACGATAATGAGTTCATGCGCTGGGAAACTGAAACAGCTGTTTAAAAATATATTGTTAAAAATATACTGTTTCAAAATATATCCTGTAGTCTAACACGACAGCGGAGTGACAGATGTGTATTTCTACGCAGCTGATAGCTGTAAGACGTAGCTTATATTGGTGGTTTTCGCCCTTTTAAGCGCTCATCCTCTACCTAGTGGTCTGTCATGGCTGCCATATTTGTTCTGTGTGTGTGTGCTGTTGCTGTTTTCCTTTCTAGTGTAGAAAAGCCTATGCATTATATGCATGTCCCGCGTTATTTCGCTTGACAAAGCATCGTCGGGAACTGTGGCAGTGCTGAGCGCTCGTTCGTTCATGCGTGTGCTCTGAGTTCGCTTTACACTGACGCCTGCTTCGCGTACGAAGTATACTCATGGCAGGAGTCCAATTAAATTCGCCGACTTTGGGGCTATTTGTCGAAGCGGATTGTCGATTTCACTCGCGGCCATACCATGAGACAGTAGCAACCGTATGGTTGATTTTCGGGGGATTCTGAAACAATTTATTTTTAACGACATATTGTTAACCGGGCATTCCTTAGCGTTTTTATTTACACTGGGATATTTGAGCGATTATTTTTAAGCATTTAAGCATCCATTCTGGGAGATTTATTATTACCCGTGGCTACTTACGCGTTTATTTTTGAAAGGTTATTTTTAAGAGTTTCAAACGGGATACACCCGTCTCCGAAATCCACCATTAACAATAAACGTTTAAGAATAACACATTCAAGAATAATCCGCTTAAAAAATACACGGTTAAAAATATATCTCCTAAAATAAACCGCTTAGTGACTATCCCCGCTTAGATATCACCGTTTAATAATCCACCATTAAAAATAATCTTTCAAAAATAAACGCGTAAGTTGCCACGGTTAATATTAAATCTCCCAGAATATATGCTTAAAAATCATCGCACAGAAATAATCGATGAAATATCCCCGTGTAAATAAAAACGCTTAGTAATCCACGGCCAAGAAAAATAAATCGTTTCAGAATCCCCTCAAATACCCCCTCGGTCGCCACAGTCACGTGATATGGCCGGGACTGAAATGAACAATCCGCTCCGAGAAACAGTCCCGAAATCGGCGAATTTCATTGGGCTTCTATGAGCATGCGTAGTGTGTAGGTTAGAATCGCGCCGCGAAGTATGTCCGCCGGCCAGCTCCTATCGACAAGACGCTAGATCCTGAGGGGTATCATTGCCGCGTCACTCACTCTTCCAGGTGCTTCCGCGCAAAAATGTAGCTCCTACTTCTCATTGGCTGCTGTGTGGGACGCCTTGCATTCTAGTTGCCTCCGCGGGAAAAATGAAGCCATTATTTCAATTTCATCTATTTTTGTTGTACTGTTTATTAATAGGCCTGTTCTTTCACACGAATGTTGCACGGACGATCTTTTTCGCGTTGTTGAAATACGGGGAACTTTTTGCCTGCTTTGTATAGTTTGTTGGGTTTGTGTTGAAGGTTGAAGTCTTTGAAACTGGTTGAAGCCGTCATGGCTATAGAAGCCCGCTCATATTCAAAACGTTGAAAGTGTATCTGAAGCATGCGAAGCACTTTGTAATTTGTCAGTTTGCCATGACTATGTCTGCTATGTTTATCATGGGTCATCATGAGGCACCTCACGCCAGTGATATGGATTTGATTAAACAAATCGGATTCAAATCAACTCTTTATTTTCGAGAAGCAAATGAAGTCATTATGTATCCAGAATTATAGTTTTTTTCTGTATTCATTTATTTCTGCTCTTACGCAACAACGCCTTACGACATTACTGTGGCGGGGATACATACAAATAAAAGTAAGCAATAAGTACAGCATACAAAAAGAAAAACTAAAAAGCACACATGTATAAGACAACACGTACTCAGGTCCCGAAAAAATAAGCTCTATACATCCGTTGGGCTGAATTTTCCTGTGATGATCAATCTCGATATGTACGATGGAGGTTCCTTTGTCATATAATAATTTTATCATTAATAATCTTATCTGAAAATTGCAAAGTAACTGTGGTCTTCTTGTCGACAAACTATCCCAACCTAATCTTGACTTTATCTCGCTTATACTAACATCCATGCAACTAATCTGGCCGCAATATTCTGAACCCTCTCCTGCATTAAAAACATTTCGTGCGGATCCCATACTGTACATGCACAATCCATGTAGGGCGAACCATAGTAATGTATGCATCCCTTTTAACTCGAGTACTAGCCCGTTTAATATTATGGAAAACAAAGTGAAGCATCTTTCTTGCTTATTTGCCTTTTTTCATGCCAAATCAAATCCCATTTCAAATCCGGGTTTGTCAAATCTTCTGCAAAATCCAGAAATTTGGGGAATTTGGTAGAAAACATGGCCAGGTGGTCAACTTAGGAGCGTCATGCTGCTATTCACTAAAAGTATATCGTGTCAGGTTAGCCGGAAATGAATTATAAAGCACACGAAGTTTCAAATTTACAAATGCAACCAAACTAAGGCAGACACTTGGGGTCGTTGGTACGGTGTAAAAACAGCACAAAGAAAGAGAGAGATATACACCACGACCCCGAACGTCCAACCGATCTAATAAAAGGAAAAATATACATGTACAACAATTATTTATTATGTAATGTCATTATCTGATTCTTCCCGCAATTAGTTTTCTGGCATCTTCCTAGCTCTTTATTTTTTTTCGTTTTTTTTTTCTATAGGAACATTCTATATAGGAATTTTCTATAGTAATTTCTAGAATATATGAGGAATACTTCAGATTTCGAAGAATACAACCTGACACGCGTGTGGAAACAGTCCGGGTACAATATGTCGCGAGGAGCTTTTACAATTTCGCTGCAATACCACACTACTATATTGAAAACAATGATCATGTATGAACAAATTACATAACAAACAAAATATAGTGCATGTATAGTGTATATATATATGAACAAAAAATTAGTGCAAGAGAACTGATATACTCTATAACATTTTTTTTAGTTCGTATTTGAGTCTTGTATCGTCCTCGTCGTCTTCTGTGTTCTTCAAACTCAAGGAAATGTTACATCTTTCAATAGCCTTGTGTCGAGCTAGACAAAAAGCCCAAGTGAAAATTGCCGAAAATCTGCCAGAGATCGGTATTTGGTTGGCACAAGTCACTGCAACTTCGGCTGACGATAATGTCACCTGCGAAGCCAGTTCGTAAACTGCGTTGGGCTCAAAGCAGTGGCCTAGCCCAAAAATATTTATGGAGGAGTTCTATGGGGACTTTACATGGGTGAGGAGGATTTCATTATCATCTCCCTCTTCCAAATGCACTAACCAAACTTACAATTAGGGGGGGGGGGGTTAAACTCCCAAACTCCGGCATATGAATGCGGGCCAATATTGGCCCAGCATTGAGAGGAAACTCCAAAACAGCAGCTGCTGCTCGAAACGACAACGCAACGATGCTAGTCTATGTAGTTCAATTCGATGTACACAAGTCCATCTCTACATTTTTTCTTCAGCTTGCAAAATTATTTTCAGACAAGGTGAAAACCAGCTTCATACATTGAGCCATAGTGACACAGACAGCATTACTTAAACGAGTAGGAATTTCCATTTCCTACTCGTTTGTAATGTGTATAACCTTTGACAATAACAGCTGTCGAGCAGGTTGGTACGCATACATATCTATTCCAATAGCGGCAAAACGATGGTAAGACAGGCCACACACGATCAGCAGCAGCACTTTCAACCTTTGGATTTTATTTTTGCAATATACACACTTGCCAGGTACAGTTGTAAGGCACACTGGTGTTATAGAATAGAACATCGCGTAGAGGGGTGCAGAAGCTGCATGGGATACCTCATAACCATGGTTGGTTGAGAACCTTATTAGATTTGGACCATACTTGGCCCATCATACTGGCCCAAAGTTGGCGGTATTCAGTTGGCCCGAGTAAGGCCGATGTCAATCAAAGCTTGGCCGAACCCTCTTTTTTGCAAGCTCGACCCAACTAGGCCGAACAACGTTTAGGTATAGAAATGTCGTTTTTCTCCATGGGAAGCACATTGTTCTGCTTACTGTTATCAGATTCTTCGTCTCGCTCTGGTTCATAAATTTGGTGCCCCGTGTGTTTCTTTTCTTTCATTTTTTTTCTTTTAAATACAGAAGGGAAGCTTTGTGCTGATGGCATGTATATAGTTTCCCTTCAGTTGACAATTGAACCCCTGTATGCAAGAAGGGGATAAGTAAAAAAATACCAAACTGAGAAAACTTCAAGTGAGTATTTGGTAAAGTAATTGCAGCCGGGTTACCTCGACTAATGCAATGGAAAATGTGTAACATATATGTTTGTGTTTTTTGGGTCCGTGACTTAGCAGAAATTGTCCGTGAGCATGATATATCATTTTTCAATGTAACACCGCATGCACACAGGGTTATCGCGCAAATACAAGCAGCTTTCACAAGTCGTACTCTAGTCGTACTTTGATTGCTGAAGAATCAGTTAGGGTGAAGTCACCTGTGCGTTGCAGAGCAGTCTGGGTCGAGCGTATCGTGCTGCTAAACGAGCACAATCTTGAAAATAATATCGCAGGTGACCAGCGTAATATGACTTATTAGTTTAGTGCTCACGTTTGTTTTTTTGTTTTTTTCTCGATTACAACGCTCAGTATCACTGCCGACAGAGTCGTGTTAGTTAGGAAGACCGTGTTTTTGAGTGGAAGCCGCAATTCAATTTAAGCTACCATTTGTATGCGTGTGTAGAAAAGGGGCAAGACCTGACTGCCCATCCCATTGACACCACATACATTTCTCGTTTCTTACCCTCCTGTAACAGGTCAATCAATTGCAATACGGTCCTAAATTTTCTATGGCAGGTTCATGCTGGTATGTGGATGTCATTGCAGCAAAAAAACACGAAAGGGGATTGCATTACAAGCATGGATTGCTTATTGCATACAGAGGTTCAATTACTTTATACATGGTTATCTCTTGTCACCCCTTTTCACTACGGTGGTTTTGTTTGCACATGCCTAAAAATGTAATTTTGAGGGTCTTGTCTGACATACTTGTACAGACTTCTTGACTACAGAGCTATGGCAGACAAGGGCAGCTGGAAAATATCACCACAAGGTGTAAAGTTCATTTTTAATCAGGTCGTCTCAAACCCCCCAGTCCCAACGTTCAACCTTCCTTTTCTGTTTTTCCAGAAATAAACCAGTTGATTGTGGAGTGGTGTGTTGTCCTTGTCTGCCGTAGCTCCATAGTCTAAGATGCCACACCAACTAGCCCATTCTACATTGTTAATCAGTTTTATACTGTAAAGTGCTGGACAAAAGTTTATGGAACATACTCTGGCGCACTCCTCCCTCCGAGTGACAAGCTGGCAGCGAATGGTATTGTACAGACTTCCATACAGGTGACTGGGCTACCTATACGCACATGTCTAAGTCTGTATGGTCCCATTCACTGTCACTCTAAGGAAGGAATGCGCCGGAGCGTGTTCTCTAACATTTGTCTAGCACTGTACTCGTTGTTTTGACATGGTGGGATACCAATGCACCTGCGCACATGACTGCGTCGGGCCGTCGGGTCATTATAGTTTAGTTGTAAGCAGCTCTGTCTCTCCATTGTCCCGTCTGTATGCTCTTATTCCCTTTTGCAGTTATGTACCAACTGGCCCAAACTTCTGCACTTCTCATTAAACACAACATAGCAAACCCGAAGCCATAACCCACTGTGAATATGCCAGCTAGCTCTTTCTCTTTGATTTTCCATACTTATTTTCCCAACTGTGAGCTAAGGCAGCAATACAGTAAGTAAATAGATAATTTGGAGTGCTCCTGAACATTCTCCTAAACCTTCGTGAAGGTCGAATAGTTTTTCATACTTTCAGCACTCTATTTGAAAGGCCGCCCATTTATTGGCGTTAGCCTAGTAAGCCCGTTAATTTTTTGTGTTATCCACTATCCGACTCCACAATAACTATGTCGGTCCTGTTTTTGTGTACATAGTTATGTATGATATACCAAAGTTTTATGGTAACTACAGTCGTTTCTTTTCCTTGTGGCCCTCCATGAAGTGGTCTAAAGTCAATGTGCCCTGTGGCTCCAATGGCGTTCTTCGGACCCAAATATACTGTCTCGTAAAGTTTTGTCCTCAGTGCCACGGGGGTTCAATGATATAGACTGGCATACAATTATGTCAAGTACACCCAAATACCTTTTTTTCAAATTCTCGTATTATTGGACTACACAAAAAGAACTACCTTTATAGTACGGAGAGAAAGGGGAAAAATGGAGGCATCCAGTACATTCTCCACGTCACTTTTGTCGAGAAACGGTGATAGCTTTTGCAAAAGACGTAGAACAGACATAGTACAGGTCTCTCGCAACAGCCTCGACATTTTCTGCTTCATATTTTCTGTGCGAATGAATAACAGGAGTTATAGTCGGTTCCACATAATGTTCACCCTAGCACTATGTTCTGTGATGCATACTTTGACCATCCAAAAAGTGGCAGAACATGACTCCTTCAACTCTAAATATTACTGTCATCAAAAATATAGTGCTTAACGAAATGTATGACATTTGCAACTGCAATGATTGCTTTCTATCAGCACTGTTGTAGCCATCGTGCTTGAGTTATGGTTAGTTCAGTGATCTTCTATCATCATCAGGGTTTGTTCTATCAGCAGAACGCTAGCCACTGCGGCAGACATAGGGTGGCCCTGATAAGGGCCGTTTGTTTACTTCGTCCAGGTCTGCTGTTTCTTCTCCCGTGCACCATGAAGCTACTGAATAATTCCTTAGCATGTCCACAGTCCATCTTCTAGTGTCCATAGTTCCCTACGGGAGCACGCTGTCGGCATAAGACAATCCGTGGGGTGGGGCATCGTCACGCAGCTGGTGCCTGTGAGATGCCCTGGACAGCATTCAGGCATGAATGCAAAAGGCCAATGCAATAATCCCGTGGGAGTGGCGCACTTGATTACAGTATGCAACCAGAGGCCTGCTGCTGGGTCAGCTCTGTTTGAAGACCTTGAACTGAAAGTAAAACATAATTGTGAGTAGTGTGAAATTACTGAGAATTATAAGTAAAGAGTGTCAGTTACAAATCTGTCAGCTCAGCACGAGAACAACTGTGTGCCTGCTTTGGTTGGCCTAGTGAGGACAAGCATAAGCAGGGGTATGCAAATTCTCCAATAGAATCCCAATACTTCTCTCTCTATCCCATACCCAATTCATGTATGGCATCTGACAGTCCTGGCCTTTCTGGTCAGCTACAGGGGTTCCATCTGGAAACAGAAAGAAATGTATTTAGGCAACAAAAAGCTTCAAGTTTGCAGCTTTTAACATGCTGGATAGCATTTTACTCTCCGTAATCATCATTTGCAAGCCTTAAATTTTGGCAGTGTCATTTATAAAATCCTCTACAATTTTTGAAAAGAAAACCATCTGATCACTCACTTTTGCTTTTCTAAGCTATCAAAGGCCATATGAGGACAGAAATTGTCCGTGAGCATAATATATCATTTTTCAATGTAACACCGCATGCACACAGGGTTATCGCGCAAATACAAGCAGCTTTCACAAGTCGTACTCTAGTCGTACTTTGATTGCTGAAGAATCAGTTAGGGTGAAGTCACCTGTGCGTTGCAGAGCAGTCTGGGTCGAGCGTATCGTGCTGCTAAACGAGCACAATCTTGAAAATAATATCGCAGGTGACCAGCATAATATGACTTATTAGTTTAGTGCTCACGTCTGTTTCTTTTTTTTTTTTTCGATTACAACGCTCAGTATCACTGCCGACACAGTCGTGTTAGTTAGGAAGAACGTGTTTTTGAGTGGAAGCCGCAGTTCAATTTAAGCTACCATTTGTATGCGTGTGTAGAAAAGGAGCAAGACCTGACTGCCCATCCCATTGACACCACATACATTTCTCGTTTCTTACCCTCCTGTAACAGGTCAATCAATTGCAATACGGTCCTAAATTTTCTATGGCAGGTTCATGCTGGTATGTGGATGTCATTGCAGCAAAAATACACGAAAGGGGATTGCATTACATGCATGGATTGCTTATTGCATACAGAGGTTCAATTACTTTATACATGGTTATCTCTTGTCACCCCTTTTCACTACGGTGGTTTTGTTTGCACATGCCTAAAAATGTAATTTTGAGGGTCTTGTCTGACATACTTGTACAGACTTCTTGACTACGGAGCTATGGCAGACAAGGACAGCTGGAAGAGATCACCACTAGGTGTAAAGTTCCTTTTTAATCAGGTCGTCTCAAACCCCCCAATCCCAACGTTCAACCTTCCTTTTCTGTTTTTCCAGAAATAAACCAGTTGATTGTGGAGTGGTGTGTTGTCCTTGTCTGCCGTAGCTCCATAGTCTAAGATGTCACACCAACTAGCCCATTCTACATTGTTAATCAGTTTTATACTTGTAAAGTGCTGGACAAAAGTTTATGGAACATACTCTGGCGCACTCCTCCCTCCGAGTGACAAGCTGGCAACGAATGGTATTGTACAGACTTGCATACAGGTGACTGGGCTACCTATACGCACATGTCTAAGTCTGTATGGTCCCATTCACTGTCACTCTAAGGAAGGAATGCGCAGGTTTTGGCAGTGTCATTTATAAAATCCTCTACAGTTTTTGAAAAGCAAACCATCTGATCACTCACTTTTGCTTTTCTAAGCTATCAAAGGCCATATGAGGACAGGAAAACGTTGTTTGGTTGTTCAAATCAGGTCGGAGCTTAAAACCCGAGCGGTATCACTCGACACCGCTGCTTGATTGCGGATTTCTGAGCCTTAAATTCTGACTGTATCACATGTTACATCACTCACTGTGGCTTTTATAAGCTATCGAAGGCTATATGAGGACAGGAAAGCTGTGTTCTGTTGTTGATACTGTATCAGAGCTTAAAACCTGAGGGGTATGATTTGTAACTGCTGCTTGACCGCAGGGTTTCGAGGCCCAAAATGCTAACTATCACACGCTGAATCATTCACCGAGGCTTGTACGTATAAGCTATCGAAAGCTGCACGAGAACAGGAAAACGTCGTTCGGTTGTTGTAATTTGGTCGGCGCTTAAAACCTGAGGGGTATCATTCGTAACTGCTGCTTCACTGTAGGGTTTTGAGCGCTAAATTCTAAGTGTATCACACGTTAAATCACTCACTGAGGCTTTTATAAGCTATCGAAAGCTGCACGAGAACAGGAAAACGTTCGGTTGTTGCAACTTGATCGGAGCTTAAAACCTGAGGGGTATCATTCGTAACTGCTGCTTCACTGCAGGGTTTTGAGCGCTAAATTCTAAGTGTATCACACGTTAAATCACTCACTGAGGCTTTTATAAGCTATCGAAAGCTGCACGAGAACAGGAAAACGTTCGGTTGTTGCAACTTGATCGGAGCTTAAAACCTGAGGGGTATCATTCGTAACTGCTGCTTGACTGCTGGGTTTTGAGCGCTAAATTCTAACTGTATCACACGTTAAATCACTCACTGAGGCTTGTATAAGCTATAGAAACATGCACGAGAACAGGAAAACGTCGTTCGGCTGTTGTAATTTGGTCGGCGCTTAAAACCTGAGGGGTATCATTCGGAACTGCTGCTTCACTGCAGGGGTTTGAGCCCTAAATTCTAACTGTATCACACGTTAAATCACTCACTGAGGCTATTTATAAGCTATCAAGACTATATGAGGAACAGAGTTTTTTGATTGTCCAAATTTGATCGGAGTATCATCCGGCACTGTTGCCTGTAAATCTTCCGAAATTGAAAACAGGAAAATACACAGGTGGTCACGTTATCGCTACGTTATCGGCTACGCACTTATCAATTCAACATATCTTCGCTAATGACTATCACAAATGAAACAGCTTTTAGCAAATTCACTTATAACAGAGTCAGAGTGCAGAGAACTAGCCTTATTGACTCAAAAAGCAATAGGATTTTGAAAATGAATTATTAACACTAGACTTTACCAAGTTGCCAAGTAAAGGTCACTTTTTTACCCCACCAATGTGAAGAGCGTGTCTAATGTATTCAAACTAATGATAATTGACAGGGATATTCAGGGGTTATCCCATGAGAAAAAATAGCCGAACATCATGCTCTACGAAGCAAGCGCGCCACAAATTTTTCAGCGCAATCCTTGTCAGTTCGACGAAAGGAGGTTGGAAACCCAGCCCACACCTGCAACGCAGAAAGAGATAACACAGGTTATCGCATCCGACTTTCGTTGGGATCGCACTTACCCTCTCCCAATTTCAGGAACTGTCACTTTTTTTACTATCACTCTGTGGGCTGGGTTTGGAACCTCCTTTCGTCGGACAGCAAGTGATTGCGCTCAAAAAGTCGTCGCGCGTTATGGTTCTGTGCTACGAAAAGCGTGATGTTCGGCTATTTTTTTCCGATGGCATAGCTCGCGAATATCACTGTCAATTATCATGAACTTGAGTGAATTCGACAGGCTCTTCATATTGGTGGGGTAAAAAAGTGACCTTTACTTGGCAAATTTCAGAGTTCAGTTCGCAAATATTTACAAAATTAAACTTACGATACATGACATTCACATGAGGAGTTGGCAAAAACCTAGTAAGAACAAATGCCGTTGACCGCGTGATTCTAGGTGGCGTAGTCTTTTTTATTATAATTCAATGACACGTTTTCTGGGACACCCTGTACACGCGTAACATTAGAAATACAATTCTGGAATCCCTAACAAAAAACTGTGTTGCTTAATAGACGTGCATCACTTGATTCTTCTAAAAGATTAACGTTGAAATCACCACTCATGATCATAACATGATTATTTTCAGATACATAGGCGAAAACCTTCTCGAATTACATGACTAGAAGAGATAGGTGTCAATTTTGCGGACGGTACGACATTCTAAAAACATATTTGCCACTTTGCTTCTAATCTCATCATCACTTTGAAGGGACACGCCCCTTCTTCTCTTAACTGATTGGGACAGATAGAAGTGCCGACAACGAGGAAGTACAAAATTTTACAAGATTCTTTGTGACACGTTTCAGTGACCATTATTGAGGTGAATGAGAAATTCAATTCATCGAAAAAAAGAATGCAATTCATCAAGTTTATTTAATACTGATTGAACGGTCAAATGAACTGCGCCAAGACCACTTTTAAAGGACCGTGCTGTAACTAAGCCAAAATCAGAAGGCAAGATGGATTCCTCATTAGTTCGAAACAGGTGGAGCGGATGTTTGTGGTGTAAGTTCACATTAGCCAAACTTTGGAGGATCGTCTCGCAATTTAGTTACTACGACAGGACAGCCACCGGTTTGCCGAGCACACACCACCGTTTGCGACACTCAGATATACTTCCACCCGACCTTCTTTTTCCGATCACTAGTAGCGCCGAACAATCTATTTAGCGGCAAAAGGGCAAAAGGCGAGCTTGGGAACTCTTGAAGCTCCGACATTGAAAAGGTCAGCGTATCATATTTTGATGTTCATTTAACTGACACAGACAACGACGATGTTAAGCATAAACATTTATGTTGAACCTCAGTTTTATACCACCGTTTTTCGAGGTCAGCAGGAGCAAGAAGCTGGTGACTGCGCTGCGAAGCCTTCGTCGCAAGTACGCCACCGATTTTTTTTTTTTAATTCAACAAAAAATAACTAATTAGCTCCTCTTTCACACTACATCCGAGTTAACGGCTGTACTATAGCACTGGGACTGGTGGCTCTTAAAAGTTGGTGAGTGTGTTTAAAAGTGACATAAAGCATGGAAGTGAGAGGAGCCCATATACCGATTCTAAAAATATAAGTATTATAAAATGATGTGGTCTGAAACCTTTTTCATATGCATTTCATTAACACCATCTGAAGCACAGAAACACACAGCCACGCTAAGCATAACGGCTTCGGATAGGTAATGTTGCGAAAGGTATGAGCCTTGGGTTAGGTCAGGCTAGGTTACACAGATTGGGGGGTCTGGGGGGCGCCCCGCCCCCAGGCACGCACTAGGGGGTGCGGGCATCAGACTGTGCCTGACTAAAGATGGCGGAAATCAGTCTCATTGCTATAGTACAGGGTGTATGCTATAAAAGGTCAGTCACGTTTTCGCGCGTGGCGCGATACCTACTTGACAGACAGACTTCCGCTGCCGCAGAGTGAAGAAGTTACGGCAGGAAACCCTACAAAAAATCGTCGATATCAGGCACTGCGTAACAAAATAGATACGGCCACGCAAACTTTCGTCTTCATGCATTTCCTATGCGCGATACCGACGTAAACACGCCAGTCTGTCGATAGTTGTTTGTAGCTTCCGCATGGGGCGCTAGTGACGTTGAATCCGAAACAAACTCATGTGGGCGCGTATTTCTGTTATGCACGGTACGTACCTGTGGTACTCATCGAGATTTACGTTTAACGAAACTTGATACGATTTGTTTTAGATGTTTTCTGGACATGTTGCGGCTCGTATGCCGCTTCCTAGCGAAACATTTCTGCTTCTTCTCTTAGCAGACGACAGTCTGTTTGGGATTGCTTTGTTGCGAGAACGACACTTTTAGCCGCCCTTCTAACGTTTTTATTTCATTCATTTTGTGTCTCTATACAGTTTCATTGAACTCTATTATTCCTGTTATTATATTTTTTCGTGTTCCATTTGTTTCTGTCGTATTTTGTATCCTTTGTGCCTTGCTGTGCGCCAGTTGACGGTTCAGGAGCTACACATGTGGATTCAACGTCACTAGCGCCCCATGCGGAAGCTACAAACAACTATCGACAGACTGGCGTGTTTACGTCGGTATAGCGCATAGGAAATGCATGAAGACAAAAGTTTGCGTGGCCGTATCTCTTTTGTTACGCAGTGCCTGATATCGACGATTTTTTTGTAGGGTTTCCTGTCGTAACTTCTTCACTCTGCGGCAGCGGAAGTCTGTCTGTCAAGTAGGTATCGCGCCACGCGCGGAAATGTGACTGACCTTTTATAGCATACACCCTGTATATCCGAGTCAACAACTGGGGCTAGTTCTAAAACACTGCCCCACTGATTTTGCACTTAAGTGTAGCATACTCAATCATGCTGCTCCAGTAAAGCACCAACACTCTTGCATTTTACGTTTAACACACCCAAGTTCCGAAGTTTCCAGCCGTTCTCACACGCAGCGAGTGAAGCATAGACAAGCAAATAGAAAGAATAGAGACGATAGACAAGGCAAAGAAAAGCTGAGCATTATGACATTTCTACTCACGATTCCAACTAACTGGTTCCTTCACAACGTCGGCTGTTCAGAAATGCACGGTTCGTCTATGCTCACCATAGTTCGTCGTTTGATGATCTCTTCTTCTTCTTCTGCCTCGGGGCAGTGGCCGTTACCCACTTTTCTTCTTCTTCAGCCAGGGTGCAGTGGTCGCTAGCCACAAAGGGCGTTTGGCTAGGGCAGGAAATAGTGTTGTGTGTGTGGTAAAGGAGCTAGCGGCGAGTCAGCCGGCTAGAACGCGTCATCCTATAGGTAAGGAAGGAGGAAGGCACTCGCAAGTAGAAGATGCGGCTGAACGAGGGCTCTTCTTCTTCCGAGCTGTAAAATAATTCTTCTCCCATCTCAGGCGCCGCAACCAAAAGCTTGGAACGAACTGTTTATTGGTGCAACATAACTGTGCACATACACACGGCCACCTCGAGTGCGCGTTGACTACTACTAGGAACATAGTGGATCTGACAGGCCCAGCGAAGTCCAAGTGAATTCTTTGCCAAGGGCGCGTTGGTCAGGACCATGGCTGTAGAGGCGCTGAATATGGCAGGCTCCTTTGGAGTTGACACGCTTGGCACACGCGAACTCTTTGCTCCAGGTCCGTGTCGATCGATGGCCACCAGACGTAGCTCGGAGCGATTTCTCTATTTCGGACAATCCCTGGATACCTGATGCAGTTCTTCTAGAACAAAACGAACCACTTTCCGAACCACTACCCTGATACCATACATGGGGCAACCTTGGTGGACACTTATCTGAAAACGTCTGAAAACGCCGATAGATTCTCGTCGGAGACTTTGTGCGGCCATCCTTTCCGCATGTACTCTACCACTTTCCCCAGTACAGGGTCATTCGCTGTCTCGCGAGCAATGTCATGGCTCTTGACAGGAAGTGAGTCCAGACGAAAGAGATAAAACTGTTCTTGTTCTTCGTGCGATTCTTCTTTGCACTCGAGAGGTAGTCTTGAAAAACAGACTGCATCGAAGTTTTCTTCCGACTTCTTATACTGTAAGTAATACTGGTGCACCATGAGTAGCGCTCCCCACCTCTGAGGACGTGCAGCTGCAATTCCTGGAATAGCAGTCTTTGGGCCTAGGATCGTTTGCAACGGCTTGTGATCTGTAATCAAAACAAATTTGCGGCCATAAACGAAGAAGTGGAACTTCTTTACTCTAACGACAATTCCCAATGCTTCTTTCTCAGGCTTGCTGGAACTTGCTACTGTGGCCGTTAAAGTACGAGATGCGTACGCAACTGTGTGTACACTGCCATCCGGGTAGACGTGTGACAAAGCAGCCCCAACATCATACGCTGATGCGTCGCATGCAAGTCTTAAAACCGTGGAGCAGGGTCGTACTGGACCAATATGGGTGCCTCGGACATCAATTTCTTGATTTTCTGGGACGCTAACGAACAAGACTCATCCCACTTCCATCGCACATCCTTACGAAGCAAACTGTCGCCAGAATCGGGTTGCTGATAGGGGAGCCAAGTTCGTAGATGATCAAACCTTCAGCGTTAGTGACATTTAGTGTCCGCATGGATCCTCCCTTGTTTCCGTAGTATCGCCTGCTTTTATCGCTACGACATGCTCGCTGAATGTGTCCCTTCTTGTGGCAGGTAGCATTGGCATGCCTACAATTGCGGCTGGTGAGACTCGCTGACCCGCAGCGTGAGCATGTTGGTGACGCTGTTGGACTTTCGGCTTGAACTTGTCAAGTGAACTGCCGTCGGTTCCTTTCCTGTACATGTTTCTGACAGCCATTACAGCTCCTTTCGGGTTGTCCGAGTATCTGCGTATGTCTTTTTGATTACGAAATGCCACTCAGATATTCCAGCGCTTCATAGACGAAGTTGTACGAGGTCTCCCATTTTTCTTTGCATACTTGGACGCCCTGTTGATAGCCAGAGCGAGTATAGAGGGGCACAAGGCACCAGAGCACTGCACGGGCCCCCGACCCGGCCCGGGCCCGACCCGGCCCGCGGGCCGGGCTGGGCTTGTCATTGGCTGTGTGCACCCGGCCGGGCCGAGCCCGGGCCGACAAAATACACCAGCACCACGGGCCGGGCCGGGCCCGGGCCGTTAAAATACGCCACCACCGCGGGCCGGGCCGGGCCCGGGCCGACAAATATGTTCCCGAGAGTCAGGCCCGGCCGTGCCACGCAGCTAATTCCACACATTGGAGATGCATTAGTTCATATCATCATGCGCTTGCGTCATTCCTGTGCATATTTTGCAAAGACAAGCAAAGGGTACTGCGTTATGCATATGATTCGACCCTCTAGAACATTCTCCAAGCCACTTTACATTGCTCCTCACTCCTCACATATTTCACAATCACTTTGGCAAAGCTTGGTGAGAGGGATAGGGACTGGGAGAAGCAGTTTGTCGACAGCATGCTCTATCTCCGCAAAATCTTGACAGTGTAACGATAACACCCCGTGCGTTCTGGATTTAATTTGGTCTCGTGCGGTTACGGTGTTAAACCGCCATCACTTGTATGTTTGTCTTCTCTCCTTATAAATTTACTTATAAATTTGTTTGATAATCGCCAGAAACGCGTACGTCGCGGCTGGAAATACTAGGCCGGGATCTACTCGCCGGGTCACCGGGCCGGGCCGGGCCGGGCTCTAGTCACTGGGTCACCGGGCCGGGCCACTTTTCGATGCGCCCGGGCCGGGTCGGGCCCGGAAAAGTCGGCCCGTGCAGTGCTCTACAAGGCACATCTACGTGAGCTGTTCCAACGACCCGACCACTTCGGTATTATACTCAACCCAGCCAAGTGTTAGTCTGGTGTTCCCGAACTCAATTTTCTTGGACATCGCGTAACACCTGAAGGCATTCGAACCCTACACTCTCAGAAACGAAACGGATAAATTTACGCTTACGTCCAATCTTACCCTTACTAAGCGTAAAGTTCGACAAAATCGCAGACGCCGTATCCGTCAAGGTCTGTTTTACCGTAAACGCGCTCGCTGTAAGCGTAAAGGGCGGAGTTTTATGCGTAAATGGGACGGAGGACATGATTTACTCTTATATCCTGACGCATACGATTTCGTCTTGACGGATAAACTGAAGCTCTGCGTTGGAGTATTAGCTCTTTACGCCTATATTGACGCATATTGTTTTTCAATTGTTATACGGGCCCTGCCTTCTGAGAACACGTGCATGGTTCCGTGTGGAAAGCGTCCTTCCTTTCGCATGGTTAACGGTCACTCTGGCTTCTGGCGTCTCATATTATCCATTTACGCTTATATTGACGCTTATTGTTTTTCAATTGTTATACGGGCCCTGCCTTCTGAGAACACGTGCATGGTTCCGTGTGCAAAGCGTCTTTTCTTTCGCTTCGTTAACGGTCACTCTGGCTTCTGGCGTCTCACGGTCTCACATCATGCACGGTCTAGCAAATGTAAGTTGTCACATTTTGCGCTGGGTGTCTGTAGTTTTTTTAATTTCATATTTCATTTGTGTCAAACTTATCACAGGAAGAGATGGCATCGAACGAGACAACGTCGCACGATATGTGGGCAAGGCACGCGGACGACGCTACTTGAAAAGTTGTGATTCTCCAGGCTATCTCCGCGCTACAGATTCGTATGCGTACGCCCATTGTACACCAGGTGAGACTCTTTTTGTTCTCGTTTTTCTCGGATGTGCGTTTCTCCCCGTTGAAGCATCTTTGTTAACGATTCCTCAATCCGTTCTTGTAATAGGAGTTAGGATGATTATTGCTGATTATACCGCAGCATGATGTATTGGCATGAAACAAATCGATTTTCTGATGGTCACGATTTTCGATAACGTGGTGCAGGTGGTGGTTGTGGTGGTGCTGCAAAACACGTGTGGAACGCCACTTCTTAGACAGCTGAAATGAGTTACGCGTCTAACATTATTCAGTTAACTGTTATCTTAAAGGACTAGAGTGTTTCCAGTTATAGTAAGTGGTTTTTGAAGTCCATGTTACGTTTATGACTATTTCATGTAAGCGGCCTCTGCGGGGATGGACTCAGGCCTGGCAAAGAGCACCTCATCGGCATGATTTATTTCGGCGTTACCATATTTACGAGATTAGCTTTCCCATTTAAACGCTAGAAACAGTATCAGTTCCGGCATATATACTGCTGCACAGACACGTGCACCCATTTGACAGTACCACAAATCACATCAATAACATGATAAAATAATTTACGGGTCTAACAAAATTCAGTTGAATGCTACTTAAAGGATGAGAAAGATTTCAGAATGCTATGTTTGCCAGCCTGTGACCATTTCATGTGGGAGGTCTCTGGAGATGACCCAGGTCTGGCGAAGAAGACCTTATCTGCATCACGTATTATGACGCTAGCACATTTTCGAGATTAGCTTTCTCATTGAAATGCAATACCATATCTTTGGAATCTACTGTTGAACGGACATGAGTAGCCATTTGACAATATCAGCAAGCACATTATTTTGCGCTCATGACAATAAACTTCTATGTCCAGCATCCCAAGGAACAGGACACGACATGCTCTTCGTAGCCATGCTGGACTGCATAATACCACGCATGCACCCTCAACTGCGTTAGGTGGTGCTCCTAAAATTTCTACTGTGCGACACATTCTGGGAAGAAATACACAAGACGCTACTCCCTCACGCATGTACAACCAGTACAACTCACCTGTAAAGATGACTTGTAAGTTGTGACTGCTTCATGAGTAATGATGCATTGCTCGATAAATGCAACGTCTGCAATACACTGAACTATAGGGTGTTCAAAATTAAGCTTTCACGAGCGCTACGCAAACACAGCGATGACAGGAAACCGGATGATAACTTTACGCTACTTGTGTAAGAAACAGCTGGTGCTAATTATGTAGAACCTGTTTCTTACTCAAGGAACAGAAAAATAGCAGCCAGTTTTCTTTTGTTCGCCTATTTATAAAGTGCTAGTGAAAGCTTAATTTTGAACACCCTGTATACTTCAGTTATTATACGGTGATTTCACGCCGGATCATGCACGGTGGTGAATTTTTTTTCTTTCAAACATATATTAAAACCTCGTCCTTAGGAGGCATATTGGCGCTGAAAGTAGCTGAAAATTATCAGTGGTTCTATTTTAATGAATTATCATTCTGATGCGGACATTTCGACCATTGCGTTTCCTACGCAGTTTGACGCCACGTATCTTCATAACTAGTTAACACTTTTTTTTTTTACATATTGTCTAGGGTGGGTGGCATCGCATTGTAAGTTGCGAAGATCCTAAGGTTTGCCTTTGAGGAGATAAAAAATCGCAAATTTGCCTCATTTGTAAAATATGGTACGTTTTGGGAACCTCACAACTTGGCTCCCAGTTGAGATACCCGGATCTGATACCCGATATCTAAATGACATAATTAACATTGATGTCAATTGTGAATTTATTTCGTATGCGGACAATGCAAGCGTGCTTTCCAGTGGCTCTGATATTGATGTAATAGCCACTACTGCTAACGAGATGCTTTGCAACTTGGAAAAATGGGTTAATTTAAACTCTTCACGCATTAATAGTAGTAAAACTGAAGCAATCATATTTCGACCAAAAACAGGAGTGATAGTCTAAATAAAGAGATAGTATATCTTAACAGTCCTGTTGATATTGTAAAATGCATCAAATGCTTGAGTGTCATCTTTAACGAACAGTTGCTATGGGATGAACACATTGAATACGTTCGTTACTAGATGGGCAGGTTGATACGTGATCCTTCGATGCATCCAAACAGGAACGAGGACAAACACGAGAGACACGCTACGTTCGCATTGAATACGTTCAGAATAAACTCTGCAAAATATTAGGCATGACCGCTAGGCATAGACTCGTGTTTCCTTTTCGAATAAGCTACTACTATACCGTTCACTGTTCATGTCTCACCTCAACTATTCTCATTTAGTCTGGGGTACGGCAACTAAGAATAGTCATGATGAACGCTTGCGAGCAAAATGAACGATGTTACGAGTAGGAATATATGGGATGCGCGGTGTCGAATTTACGCATTTTCCGTAGATATCCCTCACAAAAAGCCTATTGGGGGCGTTGCCCCAATTCACAATACGACGTACTCGCTATGCGAAGAAAGGGCATTTCGAGACGAACACAATGATGTAGATTACTTTCGGGTATCACAACTGGGGGACGAGTTGTGAGGTTCCCAAAACGTACCATATTTTACATATGAGGCAAATTTTCGATTTTTTATCTCCTCGAAGGCAACTCTTAGGATCTGCACAACTTAGGATTCAATGCTACCCACCCCAGACAATACGTGAAAAAAAAAAAAAAGAAAAAGAAAGTGATAAGCTGAGTATGTCAAATAGTTTGAAGATGCGTGGCGTCAAGCTGCGTAGGAAGCTCACATCTGAATGATAATTCATTAAAAATACCCACCAATTATTTTCAACTACTTTCAGCACCCATATGCCTCCTAGGGCCAGGGCTTTAATATGTGTTTGAAACAAAAACAAAAAATTGAAGAGGTCGACCGGACCACCCTGCCTGATCCGGCGTGGAATCACCCTATATATAATTAGTTTATGACCTGTCTGCTATGAATTTCTTTTTGTATATGTCTGATATTCTGTGTACCTCGATGGCTCATCCTGTGATATAACGCTCATTAAGTGTTTTTCCATTATAAACGTAATTTAATCCAATTACTAGCTCATATAGCTAGTCTACAATTTATATTTTGTTGTGTTGAAGTGTTGTGAAGATGCACAAATGTCATTTCATAATTCTCTAAAATATTGCAGGTGTTGTAATCTGTTGGTTTATGGCTAGTATGCTGTTCCCATTTTTTTAAATGTTTGGTCACGTGCACCTTAAGACACACCATTTTCATGCCATAGGTGCAATATTCTACAGGGTGTTTCAAAAAACGTGTCATTCGGACTTTATAAAAAAACGGGGCGACGGAAAAATACGGGGTAAACGGCACTTGTGTGGCAACTGAATTTGCCATCTTGCAAAAATATTTTCATTTGATTTTAATTAAAATAAATTGAATTTCTTTAATTGAACTCAAAAATTTCCCAAGTCAACCTAACGTTTTTTTTACAGAATTTGAGAGCCCGTAGCGAACGTAGTCAGATCCACCAAGAAATCCGCTCGATATTGCAAATGGAAGTGCCCAAAAAAATTTCCGAAATTGAGGCTTCAAAGTTTCGGGTATTCAACGGCGCACCAAGTCAGTCGCAAAGATGCGCAGAGAGCAGCACATGCTCCTGCCCCCATGAAAGATAGAAGGTCGAAAAAAAAAGAGGGCGGGAAAAAAGAGGCGGAATCATTTTTGTTTGCCGCTTATCAACGTATGGTGGAATGTCAACCGCCTTGTTATCGGCACGTCTTGTGCTGCACGCCGGTTCGGCGATAAATTGTACTAGCTTCGTGGGGGCAGGAGCATGTCAGGCTCTCCGCGCGTCTTTGCGACTGATTTTGTGCGCCGTTGAATACCCGAAACTCTGAAGCCTGAATTTCGGGACTTTTTTGGGGCAGTTCTATTTGCAATATCGAGCGAATTTCTTGGTGTATCTGACTAAGTTCACTACGGGCTCTCTAATTCTGTAAAAAAAAACGTTAGGTTGACTTGGGAAATTTTGAAGTTCAATTAAAGAAATTCAATTTCTTTTAATTAAAATCAAATGAAAATATTTTTGAAAGATGGCAAATTCAGCCGCCAGACAAATGCCGTTTACCCCGTATTTTTCCGTCGCCCCGTTTTTTTTATAAAGTCCGAATGACACGTTTTTTGAAACACCCTGTATATACACATGCATGTATCTATTATTCTGGGCTCTTTCCTGCAATAAAGTGGAATTATTTGGCGAATTTTTGTTGCATTACGGTTTAAATGCGTGCTACTAACGCTGTGGGAAATACTTCCATGTATTCAGATGTTCTGATTTAAATGAGATAGCGGCGTACGCGGGCTATAGTGAGACGATGAACCCGGTTCAAGTGATGCACTCGTGCTTCTTATTTTTCTTTTGACTGTCGCGAGAACTCTTGTATATTGCTTGCCTTGTGCAAGAACGTGCTTGCCTTGCGCAAGAACGTGCCTTTTATATCTGTTATTCACGTGATGGATGGGTTTGTCTGTGTCATACTATTTTGCTGTGCAGTGGGCCTAGCTATTGTGGCGCACTGTCAATTGCCAAGTCTTTTGGATGAGCAACAAGCTATGCCTATACCATGGATATCTTTTAAGCGATAGCATATAAAAGTGAACGGGCTTCCGTCAGTATACATGCTTCGTGCACCTATATGGTACTGCTGACGAGTCTCGGATGATACCAACTGTTTTTTTCATGCCCTGTGAGATTCGTATCATCGAGATCCTGTTGTAGCAGCTGTTCTTTTTTTCCTATGAAACAATTTCGCATGGTATGCCGTCTTTGCACAGAGAATTTCACCCCCAGAATGCCTCACAGTACGCATCATATCTGGGAACCTTAGGCGCCGCGTGATGTCAGCGTCCCTTGGGCAGGCAATAGCTGCAATGCAAAATTGACAGGCAATCCGATTTTCCGTCTACTGCTCTGGAAACTTCTTTCTGATGCTTTTGGCAATCGGGAACCAAATACCCTTTTCCAGAACAGCCGCCGGAAAACCGCATTGCGGGTCATTTCAGAATTGCAGCCGTTGTCTGTACAAGGACCGTGAGGTCACGTGATGTCTACGGTGCTCAGGTTTGATGCATACTATGTGGTATTTTTAGGTGCAGTAAGCGGTATCACAAGAGTAGCCAAACAGCCCATAGAATAACCGGCATCGAACACCGCTTAAAATAGGGGTCAAAAATTTGACGATTTTTTACGCTTACTATCCGTCATACTTTTATGCGTAAGGTGTTGACCCTTAGAATATGGGTCAAAAATTTGACGATTTTTGACCCTTACTATCCGGTTTCTTTCTGAGAGTGTAGACACGAAGGTGGACGTTATCCGCAAATTTCCTCAGCCCGCTACGAAACGAAAGCTCCGTGAGTTTCTCGGACTGATCAACTTCTACAGGGGATTCCTTCCGCACTGTGAATCCATCATTCACAGTTTGGAAGCTCTGCTCTCCTGTTCTACACCGTGTATTGCTCTCCACTGGATCCCTTCAGCATCCAAAGCTTTCGCAGACATCAAGGACGCCTATAGGCTCACACTTCGCTCCTCGTGCACCCCGTTCCTGACGACCCCACGTGCTTGATGGTGGGCACATCCCACATGGGTGCTGTCCTACAGCAACAACCGAACTGCGTCAGGCAGCCCATTTTCTTCTTTTCTCAAAAACTGAAACCTGTACAAACACAGTACAGTACTTTCCAAAGAGAGCCTTTCGCCATCTAAGCGTTGTGCGACATTTCCAGCACTTTTTGGAGTACCGGAATCTTTTTCATATGCACGGACAACAAGCCACATACTTTCTCCATTGCTTCCAGCTCTGCCAATCATTTACCACTTGAAATACGCCATTTGTCATTCTTTCTCGGAGTTTACGTCCGCCATGCGTCATGCCAGCGCTAAAGATGAGCCTGCTGCAGACGCGCGCTCTCGCATTTGTATCGAAGCCCTCACGCTCTCGTACCCTGCCATCCCAATCTTGGACGACATAGCATCGGCACAAGGTCATGACGAAGACTTATTGGCACTAAGGTCGTCATCTTCCACTTCTTTTCGTTTCGAAGATGTCTCTCTACCACAGTCTTCACGCCTCGTGACTTGCGAAATCTCAACTTGCACACCGCGTCCAGTTACCCAACCGGTTCCGGAAGCTTGGCTTCCGGAAGCTTATCACTGCGAGGTGCGTCTGGCCGCGTCCCAGAGGGAGCAATGCTCGCCTACGGATGTCCCGTGGAAAACCTTTTTTTTCAATTCAGTTCAATTTCAATTTTATTTCCTTGCGGTTGGGAGCAGCAAAAAGCCAACCTGAGGTGGAGATCCGGACGTCCACAGGATATGACCATTTTGAGGAGTTGACGTGTATAGGATGTCCTGTGGAGCTCCGCGTGGCCGCAGTTTTGGTATGCTGTGGAAGTCCTGCTATGATCCTCAGAGGTCATAGCAGGGACATGTATGGGACTGTTAGAGCAGAAGCACCCAGAGCTGTTTTAGCAGGATCATCAGCCTTAACAAAGACGTATTAAAGTTTTTTATCGCAATTTAATGTAACAGCATGTAGCATATGGAAAAACACCGTAGGAACTAAGAACAACGTATTTTTAAACGCTACAAATGCGGATACGCATGCAGTGAAATGCAGTGTTCATTTTCAACGTTTTCTCAGGCTCACAAATTCTTCAAAGTACAAAAGTCGCTACTTACTTTATACAATATTAAATATCTGCACAGCATACTTGTGCAATTAAAAGGCGAATCCCCGCAAAAAAATACAGGCACTCGTCATGTATGACAGTCAAGATCAGTGCACATTTGTGCATTACAAAATAAATAAAAGCTCACTATATCACAGTCAAGATAGTGAACCGCACACTTTGCAGCTTCTGGAGTTTTGAGCAAAATTCTTAACAATACAAAAACGGCCACTCATAACATCACAGTCAAGATATGTGCAGGGCATTTGTGCACTGAAAAAAAAACGAAAACAAAAAGTACAACTTATGAGTTTAGGACTTCCAAAAATGTTTCGCAGTACAAAACCATGTGCACATTATACCACAGTCAAGAGGTATGCACGTCATTCTCGTGCGATTAAAAAAGTAAAGTGACAGTACAGTCTAAACACTTGGCAGTTCTAAAATTCTTTGCACTACAAGAGTCACAGAAAGTTAAGCAAAAGGTATAAGTAACAGGCACAGAAATGAGTATCACAAATATAGCCATATTTATACAAAACTTAAAACTTTTACATGTGTTACCTGCTATAAAAGTCAGATCTAATGACCAATGTAGCCCGTTGCTACTGCAAACAATTTATATTTGGCTAACGTGTTCATTTAGCAAAGTTAAACTGCTCTTACAAGCAGTCTATTAACGTAGACAGGAAAAACGCATATTCACCCTTTTTAGAGAAAGACACACGAACGGTTTGTCTTTTAAAAATAAGCAGGCAAGCTACACAGGCACTATGGATGTCGGTTTTGTACTTGATATACAGGACAGTCCTCAACCGTGATAAATATTCACAATAAAAATAAAGGCAATGAAAAGATATGCGGTCAAAAGTATTTTTCTCCCAAGAACTCTTCCCATGTGTTGAAAGATGGTGAAAGATGCACATGAAATAGACACTTGAGGCTTTGAGGCTTGTTCCAGCCTCAGAACATCAATTGTCTCATCTTCCCATGTGCTTGTAAGTTTGATTTAATTTTAATGAATGCAAATTGAATTTCTTAAACTGAACTTCAAAATTTACCAAGCCAAATTATCTTTCTTTTTATATGGAAATTGAGTTGACTCTGAATTCTGTCCCGTAATGCAACAGCAATAGCTGAAATAAATTCGCCTGAAACTGGTAGAAATAAGCCTTCAGCACCACCCACTTTTTAGCATGACGAAGTCAAGACTTGACAACCTTTTCGATGTTTGCTAGGTCTGGTAGTTCATTTCACCTTAGTTTAAGTACATCACATGGGCTCGGTAAGTCGTAACGCGCGGTCGTCATCACACCTTTGCAAGTTGTCAACAATACGAGGCTTTACGTGTAAAACTGCGCTTTTTACTGCGAGATTCTCGGATAAAAATAATTACCGTGATCGAAAACCATCCAAAACGTCGTCCAGAAACAACAACCGCATTGTTTACAAACAGTTTGGCCGCCGGTCACGGGTGCTGCCATCTTTAGGGTCACGTGTGCCTTGACGTTTGCTGTGACGTGCGACGAGGACCTTTCCAGCACGCATTGCGTTCGCCCAGCACGCTTTCGTCTACGGAGGAATACATTGGATGCCGGCCCTGTGATTTTCAATGACTTCCTCTTTCATCATTAATTTCTTAGGCTCTTGAGGCTTTGTATGTATTTGTCCTTTCTATGTGTTCTAGCCTCGGAACATCAATTGCCAACATGTTCCCTAGCGCGTTGTCCCGACCTGATATCTTCCTTTGATCATTTCATCAAAAGACCGACTGTTTAGAAATTTTACTTCCACGGGAACGTCTTCTCTTTCTTCTGCGTCACATTCGTCGCACCTGCAAGTGCGTGCAATTTTACGAACACCCGGTTTACGCTAACCTTACCAAAGCAAGTTCATATTCAAGCCATATATATATATATGTGTGTGTGCCTTGAATATGAACTTGCTTTGGTAAGGTTATATTGGTAAGGAATATATTCATCCTTCCTCGTGTTTCGGATCCTTCACACCGAAAAAACACGGATTGCTCTCTATCCAGAGTACCGGTCGCCCCGGAAAGCACGCAAATCTCTCACTTGAAATGCACAGCTACTGCACAGATTCGCATGCCTGCTGGGGCCACGAGTGCTCGAATTGAGTGGCTGTCCAGACACACACTACGATTACATGTTGCAGATATATGAGTATTTACTCCAGCCTTTTCAACTTTCCAGAAACGTTAATTATCGTGTGCTATTAGGAACATCTCAAATACTCTGCTGGTCACACGATTCCAGACGTCCACAAGGCAATCAAACAAGCGACCAACCAAACAGCAGGTGTGATGCATT
Organism: Ornithodoros turicata; assembly: GCF_037126465.1. Lineage (NCBI taxonomy): Eukaryota > Metazoa > Arthropoda > Arachnida > Ixodida > Argasidae > Ornithodoros > Ornithodoros turicata. Next base: position 225,589,763 of record NC_088201.1, read on the forward strand.
TTATGTAACATTGTAATTCCTCAGCTGCGATCATTTAGTTCTGTTATATTGTTGCTCAACATGTACATCAGAATATGTGTAATATTTCACTACAAACGAAGTGCATTTTTGTGGTGCATTTTTGACTTGGACCTGCCTTTGTTTGGAACAGCGATCCTGCATAGAGCCACCGGTTACATGCCAGTTCGGCTGGTATCAGCTATGCTGTGTTATCGTACAGAGACCACTTCAACCGGTTCCTTCTCAGTAGTCAGGTTTGCAGCTGGTCCCAGTTTCAACTGGTACCACTTGTGACTGGGACTGGTTACAGAACCAGTTGGGCCAACTTGTACGACTTGATGGAACTTGTCCCTGTTCGATAACCGTTCAACTAGTGCCAGTTGAAAAAAAAAAAAGTTCGCCTGGGATGCAAGGCGCCGTATGGGATGAGTGATGCTAGCGAAAGTGGACATCCAATTAAACGCAAAGGGGTGCTGATATACATGTGCCTGGAGGCACAGTAGGCCAAAATGAGAGCAGATGAGCAAAAAGTGTTCGGTTGCTTCATTCTGACCGCAGTGGGACAAAACAGGTGATAAAAAGCGTTCAGCGCGGTGAAGATAAAAATTTACGGGCAGCGCCAGCTATCAGGCGCTACCCGTGGCATGGAGCTCGCGTCACCTAGACTTATTCCCGGTGCAGTTCTCAAAATTCGACAGAATGGTACTTTTTCCCCTTCTTGCTGTTCTTTTTTTTTTTTCATAATGTTACCAAGAGAAGGCATTGTTTACTATGGCAATTTACAATTTCACACTCAAAAGGGCGTAGACCTTTCATTGTTGAATGCAGAAAGTATGAGGCATTATGCATGAAGAATTATTCAGAATTACATATACGGTGTAATTACGGACCGTGAATGGTGGCCGTGAACCGTTGGGGGAGACACCGGCACACCGTTGAAATTGACAAGGAAGAAAAAAAGGCTCGTTCCCTTCTTTTGCTGCGGACTCTTGGCTGCGACACACCAAGCATTACTGTGAGTACTCTTCTGTGAATTTCGTAGTTTGCAAGAGCGAACCGTCACTCCGAACGATGTCAATTTCGTACGAGATTTGTTTTGACGCCTTACCAATGTGGATATTATGTAAGCGTTCAAACGTGAGGAGATTAGAACGAATGGTCTCGTGTGCAGATTGATTCTGAGCGTGTTAAGATGTTCTCCTCTTCCAACGTATCGTAGTCACGATACGATACCGTACGGTTGCTTGCAAGCACTTTATACGGGCTTAAACTTGGTAATCGGTGATGCTGTGGAATAAATCGGGACAGCAGGTTTCAATGCCAGTCGTGCGTATCTTTGTCACTTTAGTGTTCATTGGTACAAGAACCTGTGGGCTAAGCCCCGGATATCGGGTCAACTTGTGTGTTCCGCTCGTTTGCGGTTCGTTAAGCGGCAAAATCGCAACGCAGCCTTTGGAATCTGCAGACTGTGGCGTTTCACGACGTTCAGAACGCGCCAACGATAACAATTTATACGTGGTAGCTCAGCCCTATTTTTCTGGGGCTTGCTCTATTTCCTTCTGTTTGGATCACAGCCGTTCTTTGCCATTACTTGTTGTAAAGGAGAAGTGTACCTGGTCTTGTGGCACTTGTATGGTCACGTTAATTGTCACAAAAACGCTTATGCCCAGGGCGTTCCATAGATTAGTGGCATGTTTCAATGCAATGGGGAACGTCCTGCGCAATGGTTGTTATTCAGCGTTATGCATTTTTAGCGTATTTTTGTTTTCGATTATGTTGTTGGCAACATAACTGCATAGCTGCCACACGCACGGGGATGCGCCCAGTTTCCAGCTGTTACATGCTCACATGTGTCATGCTGTGTCATGTTGCGGAATCTCAGCAACAACAATTGGCTCACTCTTAGCAACGGACTTCGCCACATGACACGCCCTTACGTAAGCGCCGTCTCAACTGGCATCACTCTTCACCTTATTTGCTGAAAACGGGAGATGTACGTCATATTTGTAGCATTATGCAGTTCATAATTCCCACAAAAATGGCGTACGATCCCCTATTCATCAAATCAAGGGACACAACGTTCTCATTCGGGATGACGGTTGGCTAAGAGCGTGCTATGTGGTGAAGTTTATTTTGGTGGTGGTGTAATTCCCCATCCATGATCATAAAATACAGTTCTTGTTGCTGTTGTTGAACCAGAGGGGTAACTGTGCGCTACCTGAGCAGGAGTTTACCTCATAGCAAATTCTCATCACCACTGAACTCACCGCACCATCCACCTCACAGTACTGTAGGGTTACTGCTTCCGATTCGAAGAGCGAAGTGGGCGTACGCCTTTTGTAGCAATGTGAATATATCCTGATTGCTAGAAGGCATACGCCCTTCTCTCCCTTCAAATCAGAAGCGATCACCCTATCATTCGTGGTAGTGATCGGCGCACACCGTGCAATGAGGTGAAGCTCAGTTTTGGAAGTGTAGGAATGATTGACTCTGAGCATGCATTGCGGTTCTGTTTTATACCTGGTTCGCACTTTCAATACGCCATGAAGTAGGTCAGTAGGTAGCCTTTTGCGCGCCCTCGCAGCTTTTCCCCTGTGAATGTTGAATGGTCTCATTGGACTGTTCTCAAATAAACATACAAATCGTAATAGAAAGGCTAGAAAAAAAAGCTGAGAGAGAGGGAGAAAAGGAGTTGTACGGACGCAAGACCCTCTCTCAACGTCCAAGTCCGGGAGACGCCATGGTCGATATTCTGCCGGATTCGGCCACAGCCTTTCCCACGACCTCCTAAATTGTAACGACCATGTCATATGTACCCCTTCCCAGCGCCGCATTTGGAAGCTAGCGGTGGCGGTACTCCTCGAGTCGGCCTCAATTTCAGCAATGCTTCGCACTTCTAGCGGTAGGTGCCCCATGGAAGAGCCTATTTCAGAAGTTGATTATCATCGTTCATTCTAGGTGTTTTCATAGGAGACTATCGTCTGCTGCGCTTTCTGCACGTTCAAAATTCAAATTCCCATTGTGCAATCATGATGTAGATCTCGCGGGCCGACAAGTAGAGCCCCTGGCGGATCGTGCGGACGGGCTTCTCATAGGGGTTGCCGATTATGGCACGGTCGTTATAAAATCCAGTAGGTCGTGGTCTTTCCACGTGTGAAGGCAAGTGGCGGTAGGCTCAATGATATTCAAATCAAAGGAACTCTCTGCGGCTTCCACTGGGCTCTGTGCGTCATGCCGTGTGCGAAGTGTGTTTGTTTTGTCTGCCAACATCTGTGCGCTTGGATTCTGTAGGAAACGGGCATCGTAGGGGTTTAAATCTTATGCTGCGGCATGAAAAAACGGCGCACGGAACTCATAGGAGACACTGTTCGTAACACGCTAGGCCTGCCATGAAGAGTTTATCTATTCTTTCTGCCTCGACAATCTCACGAGCGGTCTTGTTGACAGATCTTGCTAGCACTTTGCTTCCTCGCAGTGCAGCGGATGGAAAGGAGCTTCGGTACCTTCCGAAGAGAATTTCTCACTCTAATTTGTTTTCCTTTTTTTTTTTTTTTGCTCTTGTTGATCTTTTATATTTTCCTCTTCCTTTTTATTGAGCCCTGTTCATTGTCCGTTGGGGAAAAACGAACAGCTAGACATCATAGCGGCAGCTTATCAAGACAAATGGACAGTAATCAGTGAAACAGAATGTACCGTATTTTCACGCGTATTAGCCGCACCGCAGATAAGCCGCGGGTAATACGACGCGACTGCTTTGTGCGCTAAACCAGTGATGCACATATAAAATCAATAGAGACGCTCAACGTTCGTCGACGCCGTACTCCCTGCCAGCCGCCCTGTTCCCGTACTGGTCCGCGAAGTCGACGACTTTTAGTTTGAAGCCGCTGTCGTAGCTGTGCCTTCGCGTTAGAGCCATGCCGCACCTCTAACTGCCGTGCCCACGAATGCTGCTGCTCTGGTCAAATGATAACTGATGCTTAGCTGACCACGTTTTATCCCGATGTCAGGTGTATTGAACCCTTCCCGTGGGTCTGCCGACAGAGGCGACCGTAGGGAAGGCCATAAACCCTGTCCACATTCCGGTGTCGGCATGATGTATAACAAAGGAGGTCAGTTCTATAGTGTTCTACTAAGATCGGATTGTGCCCTTGTTGCGTGTTTTTCGTGGATTGACGGGTTAGTGGTGTTCCAGGAGACATGAATCACTGTCACCCCTTCTGTTAAAGCTGCGTGGGGGAATGTATTCGGAAGGTCAGTCCACTCGAATGTGGACCCGCCGCTGTTCGGTATTGTTCGTGCACTAGCAGGGCGGTCCTGTTCCGAAAAACATGAGGCACTGTCGGCCCTTTCGTTTAATCCGGGGTATGGGGAAAGAAACAGGGAAAACTAGTCACCAGATAAGCCGCACCCGCGGATAAGCCGCAGAGCGTCCGTGACAAAAAAATCGCTAATAAGCCGCGGGTAATACGCGTGAAAATACGGTACTCGTCTCTGACAAAAACAAATGGGGTACAGTAAAAAGGAATCTAGAGGTTGTCGCTTATGTGCCATCACACTGTCCTAAAATTGTCCTTAAAGATGGCCTGTGGACATTCTGATTATACTATGGGGACGCGGTATAGTGCTAAACTGACACATTGAGGACAATTTGAGAATCAGATTTGACCCTCCTGAGCCCAAGGATGACAATGTGTTCTTGGGGTGGTAGCGATAAAATATACCGACGAACCCGTGCCCAGGCGTTCTTAGTCAAGGTTAAGGACTGGATGCCGATCGCTCGCGTTAGAAATAAAAAATGGCTCCATATGTGTCTCATTTCCTGCGTGATCTAGGGTGCCTACATCAGCGTGTTCCGTCTTAGGGTGGTGTCAATCTTTGACACACCACATGATGCCGCCGGCCACCTTGGTCCTCATTCCCTAGACGGCGTGGTATTGCGAGCATACTCTCTTACTCTTAGAAACCAACTAACTTCACCGTATACCACGCTCTCAGTCAACCACAATCTCGTTATCTGCCCTGATTTGTTAAAACGAGAGGTGTACGCCTTTTTTTGGTGACACTTATGCCGCACATAATCAAAAACAAAACGACATACACGCTTCCCATTTTCGACAAATAGGAGAAGGCAATGATGGTTGGCTAGCAGCGTGCCATGCGGTGAATTTCATCTCGGCAATACCCTTGACGATTCTGACAAAGCAGGGGACCAACATGGCGGCCGCCTGAGGGACATCGGCTGGAGGTATCACCGCGCTGAAGTCGGATGTATGTAGGCTCCCTTGCCGTTATCGCGTTGTTATCACTGTTCCTCCAAATTCCGTTTGGTGCGTTCGCTAGGATCACATTCTACACTCTTAAAAATGAACTCCACTGCATAGCACATTCCTAGCCAACTATCATCCTGATTTGTTGAGAACGGGAGGCGTGCGCATTTTCGTGACACTTATTCAGAATTGTCCAAAACTGCGTACGCCTCGAGCTTTCCACGGATCAAAAATGATGAGGTATCGGTCTGTACAACAGTGGGCCTTAAAGGGACTATGAAATTTCCCGAACCCTCATAGTTTTTTTTTTCTTTTTTGCTGGAAACTATTCTTGCCGTCGAGAAACTAATATGCCAGAATTTTTTCGGGTGAAATCGCTCCATTCTGTGAGAAGCGCGCGCTTGAAGTGTCTCTTCTGCGTTCCTCCTCTCCCGCGCTAATTCTCCTGCTGATCGAATAGTTGTACAGACTCTTTTTTGGCCCCCGTTACGTCACTGGCATCGCGTAATGCCAAGTTAGCGGCGTTGCGTTGGCGCCTGCTCGTCCCCAAGAACACACGCGGTCCTCAGGATGTCTCCAACATGTCATCGTGTCTTCGGCCTTCGCGGTTATCCAACGTCCTGAGGATAACACTCTCGGACTGTCCGTGAAGAGTCATTCAGGTACGTCCTGTACCCGTCCCTGTGGGTAGCCTGCCAAGTTAGCGGCGTTGCGTTGGCGCCTGCTCGTCCCCAAGAACACACGCGGTCCTCAGGATGTCTCCACAGTGTCATCGTGTCTTCGTCCTTCGCGGTTATCCCACCGGGTGGTCCACCGTAAAATTCTCTGCCTCCAAAAAGGATGACTGTCTATGATACCTGGAGCATTTCTCGTGGAATGGAGGAGCCGCGATTCTGTCGCACAGCTCTTGATTTTCTGGGAGGACCAGTTGATGACTTCCTGAGGATGTCATTCAGTCATTCAGGATGTCAGTCTCGGGGTTTTACATTATGCATCATATTCACCAGCTCGCTTGCTTCCTAGCCATTTTTTCATTATCTTAACGTATTCAGGTATAAACAAGAAAATGGCCCCGTCAATATCATATATGATAGGATAACCTGATATGATTGTGCATATGATAAGGTAAACTGAAATCAAATCACAAAATTAAAGAGACTTGTGAACAGCCTGAATGTGAGGCAAGATAATGCTTTCCATTCCGGCGATCCGATTGCTTCCCGTCATCAAAAGCTGTCCGTCTCGTCACTGAGAAACATATGACACTAGATGCTCCGCGGATATTGACGTGAATTAGGGCAACCAACCATCCAACATTGTCTCGGTATGTCGGCGAAACCCACAGGATGCTACTGCGACAGACTGCGACCACCGCGCGGAAGCTGGCGTCATGGACCAGATGACCGCAACGCATATGCATGATCCTACGGCGCATGCTCCTGGCGGGACCACGACACGTCACGATGACGTGTCGCGCGCCCGATCGTAGTTCGCGTCAAGTTAGGGCCGGGTCCCATAGCTTTATGCGAGCAGCAGCAGCAAAGCAGCAGCGGTGCGGCAGCAGCAACACGGCAACATGGCAGCAGAGCAGCTTTCTGCTGCCGCTGCTCTGCTGCTGGAGGCGTCCCATAGCTTCGTTTTGAATTAGCGGCTGCAGCGGCTTAGGAAACACAAAGCGTGTTGGCAACTGTGGCATTGTTTACATTTCGCACATTCCGAAGGCGTACGCAGCGGCTAAGCCTTTTAGTGCACACACCTAGGAACGCAATCCTAGGTGAAAGGCGTTTGTGTGAGAGATATATTGTGGATTTGGAGCTCATAAGTGAACTTCGAGATGAGTGTGGTGGTGGTCTGAGCCTCGTATTACCTGATTGACTCTTCGTTGATGTGTAGTCAGTTTCATGACATTCAACGTAGGTTCGTCCTCCTGCTGTGCAGAACCGTCCTTGCTGTGTTGTGTGGAGATTCTTCTACGGGATTTTGTCGTATAAATATTGCCTCGTTACTATAGTATTCGATATTTTGACTTACGGTGACTGTCAAATGCGTACGTTGCTATTAGTGAAATAAAATTGTCTAACGAAAACAAAGGCCCCTTCTGCTAGTATTCGCTGCTTTCTGCCTGTTTTCACAAGGAATGGGTTCATTATCTATCTCTGTCGAACCTTTTTTTGTTGTCTGAACGTTGTCTATCTCCATCTAACCCTTTCCAAGGGTCAGTTTCATTTACAACCACCTAGCAAGGTCTTAGAATACCGACCACAAGAAATTTGTTCGGTTTGGTTTTCACGCGGCATGGACGTGAAAGTAATTTGCTTGTACGTTATCAGGTCACGGGCTTTGAAGTACTTTCCAGAAAACAAGCGAACATGTAGCTACAACTGGTACACAACATATGTATCACGTAGGTCCGGTCGAACACTTTATTGAACTTATGAACTGAATTATGTCCTGAATGCGCACTTCACGCAGTCCCGATGATTGAACACTCGCTCCAAACTACTGGCAATCACAAGCGTATCCAGATCTTCAGAATCAAATTACGGAACAAAAGGAAACAAACCTTCTGCCGTCACTCACCGCCCTGCTAACCCTAAACACCGTCGAACGAAAACAATACCAACCAGCCTCCTGATTGGCTTTCGAGACCGGCTGCTCAGGCTGCAGAGCAACAGGGCAGCACAGCAACCAAAAATTCGGATACGAGAGCAGCAGGGAATTTCTGCTGCTCTCGCCCAGTGCTATGGGACCCCTCGTGTCGCTGCAGCTCTGCTGCTCCGCTGCTGTTGCTCTGCTGCTAGTGATGTGTCGTTCGTGGACGAACCCTTCAAACTGAACTAGTCATTCGGGTGAACTGAACGAACTAGTTCAACAACAACCAAAACATTAGTTCCTCAATTCAGTTCATTGGGCCTCGACACCCACAACGCATACGCTTTGATACGCTTCCAAGTGTGACATCTGCGCCATCTAACGAACGTTTTGAAAAGCTAACAAAGCACGTGCGCGCATGAAGAAGGGCGGGAGACCACGGCGCATACGCTGTGGCCTTGAGTGGCTGTGACGCTGCGCTGAAGTGGACTGTGTGAAGGAAGAGAACTGGATGAACTAAAGAACTAAACGACGTCGCGAGTCGTTTTGAAGGACTCGCAGAGCCTGCCGTTGCCTGTCAGAACTGCTGCTCGTCCACAGCGCATGCGCTTAAGGAAGAGCGCGGTCGGTGCGGCGAGGCAGAGCTTCAAGTGGACTTAGTGAAGGTGTGAAGGAAGAGAACTGGATGAACTAAAGAACTAAACGATGCCGCGGGACGTTTTGAAGCACTCGCAGGGTCTGCCGTTGGCCGTCAGAGAAGGTGCTAGTCCACAGCGCATGCGCTTAAGAAAAAGCGCGGCGAGGGAGAGCTTCGAGTGGACTGTGTGAAGGAAGAGAACTGGATGAACTGAAGAACTAAACGATGCCGCGGGACGTTTTGAAGCACTCGCAGGGTCTGCCGTTGGCCGTCAGAGAAGGTGCTAGTCCACAGCGCATGCGCTTAAGAAAAAGCGCGGGGAGGGAGAGCTTCGAGTGGACTGTGTGAAGGTGTGAAGGAAGAGAACTGGATGAACTAAAGAACTAAACGATGCCGCGGGTCGTTTGGAAGTACTCGCAGCGCCTGTCAGAACTGTTACTCGTCCACGGGGGAGGGAGAGCCAGCAGAGCGGCTTTGAACGCCGTATGGATTGAAGTACTCTGGGCAAGTGAACTATATGAACGGCGAACGCTGAACAAGAGTAAATCATTTAGAACTGATTGCGCTGAGATCGCTCTGAGCTCCTTCTCGCAATTGTGGACTGCTAGTGGCGCCGTTATGTTCTGACTTCTGGCTGACTGCTTGTGTGACTGGCACACCCTGGAGCGGGCACGCTATTTTTGCGGCAATACACTGCAAGCTTCCCAATTTTTCCTCCACAACGCTACGTTGTACTTTTCTTCTAGCTCTCTCATGCATTTGAATGAAATGAGTTGAAACTGCGGTTACTCTATCACACTTCTGTGTTCTCAAATTCGCAGCAAGCAGACGTAAGTGATCAGAAATACACGATTGTAACATTGAACGACGACGGCACTTTGCATATTGATCTGTGCATTACTTTTCTCGTTAAAAATATACGTAGAAAATTAAAGCAAAATAAAAAAGCGACCTAAAAGATTACGTTCGCTATGTTGATGTTCTCGAACCTTTGGAAAACTGAATTGCAGGATCATTTTGTTGTATCTCTCTTGGTCGAGACACTTTAAAGTTTGGGACTATATTACTTGATTGTGTTTAATTGCGAACAGGTGAACGAATGAACTATTCTTTTAGGCAGTTCAGTGGAGTGAACTGAACTAAATGAATTAGTTCACAAAAATGAACTGACTTGCCCATCACTATCTGCTGCTGCTGCTCAAATCGAGGCTATGGGACCCCGCCTTTACTCACGGCGCACGGTGTCTTCGCGCGGCAGCTCGACAGGGCGTGGCGCCAGCTGTACTCCCTTCGCGGCTCCGTTTAAATTCGCTCCCGAGAAAACTCCTCGCATGACGAAGGTAAAAGTTTGGTTCTAGACTCGGAAAAGTGTTTTCTTTCTGATGAAAACGAGAAAAATATCATTTTATAATCGTGCTGTGTGGTTTGGTTTTGTGTTCGTTGATCCGGGTGTCAAATGCACCTCCGGATTGTGCCACATCGGATCAAATGATAAGGTTACTTGTATTTTACAGACGCTCGTGACAACTCCACGTTCTTGAATCATGACCGCAAATCCCGACCAGGTGAGTTGCCTCACAACAGTATTGCCGACGGAAGACTTATACGAGTAGTTCCACGATACTGTTGTGAAGTATCGATTTATCCAAAATCGCAAGCATCGGACGGTTCCAAAGTCTTTTATGTACCACATGCATCCAAAGCTGTCGTTGGTTATCCAGGTGGGAAAGGGAGACGTGTACACGCGCGCTTTGGAGAAAATCAACCCTACAGTGCCAACAAGATGGGGTGTCGAAGCACCCTGCTGTTGGGCAAAGTTTGATGGTCTGGTATCGTCTAGGGGTTCCTATCACATCATTGCAATCTTCTTTCGACATTATCCCCACTCCACTCACCAACTACAGGTGTTAGATGAGGCGATAAGATATAATTAGAGTTGTGCTTCCGAGTGTAGTCCTACGCGGGTCAGAATTATCTAACCTGCGCTTTGCCAATTCTACCTTTTCCTGAAGGAAAGCACTCGAAAATTCGCAGTGTAACCACATTGGTAAAGTAGTGCCGACGAAATTCTCACATTTTATTTTTATTTTCTGCGATGACAGTGCCACTCCTTTTCTATTGATGCGAAATTCACTGTTGCGCGTGAAAAGAAGGCGAGTTCCGCAACACTTGAAGTCACAGGAAATATTACTTAATGATTTCTTTAAACTGTGTAACATTCCACTGCGTAACAGAAACAAAAAAGACGAATGAAAAAAAAAAAACGAAACACTGAACACCGAGGCTGAGTGCTTGTCACATTGTACAATGTGCATTGTGCATTGTGCAATGGTACACACGGCCTGAGAAAGCACAGAGCATCGAGGGTAGTGTCATTCACTTCGGAGTGAACTTTTGTGAAAATACTGGCTGCCAAACTGAAGGTCCGTTCAGCTTCTGCGCTAGAAGAAATGACACTCAGATATATCTGTACCTATCACGTAGTCAGCAGTCCTCTGCCTCCGCCTGTCATAAAAAGTGCTATTTCCTTACTAAGTGGTGAGTCTCTGCCTGATGGCCTGCAGGTGTTTTACTTTTCAGTCATATTCGCTGTCACGAAAATCCCGGGATTTTCCGGAAGAAATGTCGGGACGTAAAAAATTGTCCGGGATCCAGGGATATCCCGATTGGCAACCCTAGATATAATGCGACAGTGACATCAGGTAGAGAATTCAAGGAACCCGTAAAAGAATGTTTTGGATGATGGGTGATTCAGGACTAGAGTGGCTGATATTTCCATCAGCGTGCTCTTCTGGGCTTCGTACCTATACAGGAGCAGGCCAGTTCGTCAACGAGTCATCCAACTTGTCATTACATACAACGATGGTATGACGAAAACGACACAGCCCGCATGCATCGGATTGTGCGCCCTTGACGAGAAGCCCCAGTTGGACAAACATACCGACAAAGCAGTGAGAAGAAACGAAGAGTTTCGTAAAGATCTTTATCCACTGGGAACATAGTAGCTTTTGTTTCAGGTTCCCGCCAGTCCCCCAGGCAGTATGAAACGTAAAATGTGCACATGCATGTGACATGGATGAGACTCCTGCAGATGATGGCTGCCACCATTGGATTAGCGTCATCCGATAGCTTTACATGGTCTTTCACATGATATAAAGTGGCTGGGTTCAAGCGCATATTTTGTCCGCCTAGTATCGCAAAACCACTAGTGGTACGCGAAAATTTTGCACGTTCTTAATTATTTCTTAAACTGGGAGAGATCTGAATTATGCCCGTACTTTGCACTGCTGGTAAGGTACCTGTAACGTTGCGAGCGCTACCGTGTAACGACGGACCCTCAAGCAAGACGCTCACACTTGGTGTTCGTTTCCAGGAAGGATGTGTAGAGTCCCCTTAACCTCCCCTTTTTCCGTTTATTTTTTCCCAAGACACATCGTCTTCGTCACAATACGTTTTATTGAGACGCAGGGCTACCTTTCCGTGGAGCGATTTTTCCACACAAAGGCGCTCCTGGTATGTTTACGAGCGCGTTTTGCTTTGCGTAGTCTTTGCTTGGTAATTTATTGCCCAAATGTTGCATTGTGTACTTATTTTGCACTTATGGCACGTATGTTTATTTTTTCCTTTGGAGATGCAGGGCATGACTTTCGTGGGCGCCTTGAACTTGCTATTACGCACTTTCATGCAGAAAGTTACAATACCTGAGAATACAAATTTGTTACCGCGTGGTTGCAGCAGTCTCTTAGATTGGGCGCATTAAGTGATAGTTCCGAAGCTGTGCACGCTATCTTTAATGAGCTTTATGCCCCGTAGCGTTATTTTTGAACCACGAGGAGTACTACAAAGCCCGTAAGACCGCTGTGATGACAGTATGTTGCTGCTCCCAAGTATCCAGACAACACGGTGATATCCAGTGGACATCCAGTGGATATCAATGGCATGCACTCCTAGAGTATTGTTGAAGAGCAGGCGTTCAGGAGTCTTTTGAACTGCGTTGTTCCCGAATATGTTGTGCTGGCACGTACGATCCATTGTGCCTGAAATGTTTGAGAAAGCTAAACAGAGCGTTGAGTGCGAACTGCGTTCTATCTTTGAAGAATCTCCATGCAGCTATGCCACTGGCTGGATAGATGGCTGGACCTCAAGAGCAGGAGACAGTTTCCCTAACGCTTCATGTACTACGAGAAGACATCACGCTACGGAATTTCGTGATAGCGTGCCGACACATGAAGGCTGAGCACTCGGCAAAGAACTTTACTCGAAACCGTCATCGAAGAATGGCACATTCCCGCGTCTCTTCCTGGCTACGTTGTCACGGACAAAGCGCGCAATTCCGTTGCCGCTGTCACCTGTACGAGGTGGACGAGCGTAGCACACTTTGCGCACATGTTACAATTTTGTGTGCATGATGCGAAGAACAGCACACCTGGGTTTCAAGACATTTGCTCAAAGGCAAGGGCAATTGTTGGGTACTATAAGTTCCTAAGTTCCCATCCATACTTCCTGCACTCTTTTACAGCTGCTGCAAGTGGATTTTCCGTTTCATTTCTGAGTACATCCGGGAATGCATATTTGAGGTGCATGCTCTGTTTAAGGTTCCCAAAATATCCATTCGGGCCATACAACCCAAAATATGAAGTGGGTGCAAAAAAGGATTGCCTACATTTCTGCCATTTTGGTTTTTTGAGAAAAGTAATAATTAAACAGTGCAAATTACAAACAAATTATGCAAACTACACTCATGCAAATTTCATGGAAAAGTTCTCTATCAGGCCGTACCATCCATCTGCAAAAACCATGTGCATGATTCTCTGACACTAAGAAAGTAACAATACAATACAAAGTAAAAAGCAACGCCCAAGTCAAATTAACTGTGATTACACTGAGGGAAGGTAAAACGGGTGGGAAAACTTTGTATTACAATTAAGATGAACAAGGCTTTCGTGAAGAGCCTACACTTCATCAGGTTAAAGAGTAGCCGTACAACAGGACGTATAAATATATACCAGTAGAAAGGGAGGGAGAAAGGGAAATAGAAAAGCAAAAACACAATCTGGGACGCTTATCTAGCTGAGGGAATTGAAAAAAAACAATAAGTAAAATAAGTAAAAAGCGAAGCAGACTGGACAAGACCAAAAACCACATGGGTTAAACATATACGCTGACCCGTTACAGTTGTTCAACTTTTCATTAAGCTTCAAGTGGGTCGTCCTTCCGTTATCCAGGAAGTGTGGATGTTGGGGGTGGATGTGTTTGCAGACCGGGGGGGTTGGCAGCGCGGCCGGCTGGGGACTGCGGAGCGACCTTTAGTCCTCCCCGAAACTCCCGGTTACAGGGAGCATCGGAAGGGTCGCCTTGCCTTTTGGGGCTGTCCGCGCTGTGAACTTTCCCCCTGTTGTGTGCCTGTGACACATGACCCTGGGCTGTAGTTTTTGGTCTTGTCCGGTCTGCTTCGCTTTTACTTATTTTACTTATTGCTTTTTCAACTCCCTCAGCTAGATAAGTGTCTTCGATTGTGTTTTTGCTTTGCTATTTCCCTTTCTCCCTCCCTTTCTACTGGTATATATACGTCCTGTTGTACGGTTACTCTTTAACCTGATGAAGTGCAGGCTCTGCACGAAAGCCTTGGTCATGGTAATTGTAATAAAGTGTTCCTTCCCGTTTTACCTTCCCTCGGTGTAATCATTAAGAAAGTGTAATACTAAAAAAAATCTAAAAAAAAAAAGAAATCACCTTGTATATCACAGCTGTCGCCAAGCCTACTTGTCTGCAGAAGCTGTTCCTTGGCGTGTCGCAGCCAAGATCTTATATGGGCTTCTATCTCACTGTCGGTGTCGTTCTTGAGGAGCCGACTTGACCTGATGCAACCTGAGAAGTAAATGTAGAAAAGAGTAAGCAATGCAGCAGTTACGAGAAATAAAAGAGATTACTCTTATGCCTAGCTCTCTCTCACACGGTTATGCCCAATGCAACGTCATGTTGCAAATACCTCGAGCAGCATTGAGGCAGGGTTGCCGCACATTATCTCTCACTTTTTTTTTTACGTTCACAAAAAGAAGCGTAGATATACATGCCATTATTTGGAAAGAGACAAGGGTTAGATTGTATGAGTCAACATTATTCAGTAAGATTCACACTGACGACAAGGACAGCACAATTACATGCTCTTTCTAACAGTATGCTGTTAAAGATTGTGAATCATAAAGCTAAGGCGGTATGAGGGAGCAAACCGGGATCACCCTCGAGAAATTCACCGACTTCACGGATCGATTTCTCGAAAACCCCACACTTTATTTTCCCGATATACGTATACGTATATGCATACGTAAATGCATACGCATTGCCATGCCATTATAGTAGGATCGGCAGCTGGACAAGCGTGGAGAAAGATGTTTAATCGAGTCAGAGGATTGCACACTTTTGTGAAACAAATAACCAAATATGGTAATGAAGCTAATAGATCCCATGAATAGATAACAAGAATAAGGCCTAGACACACAACAAATGAGCGAACTGCCCACCACAGCAACAATCACGAAGAGCACAGTGGGACCCAAGCTAACCAGAGTTGCAATGAACCTGCAAATACCAGCAATGAACCCCGAAGCATGCATGGGGGCGATGCATTTTGTTACCGTTTGTTATCGTTGTTACCGTTTTGTTAAGATGTGCGTTTTTTGGGGATTGTCACGAACGCCAATCCCAAAAAAACGCACATCTTGGCCACACGAGTAACGTCTCTGCAAGTTCCTCACGTTTCACCTGAGTGATCAAGCTGGAATGATACTGCATGAGTGTTTTGAGATATTGCAGGGAAGCATGCATGCAGCCCAGAGAACGCGTATCCCCTCCTCCCACTGCCCACCAACCGCTGCGGCTCAGAATGGCAAAGAGCGCTCAAACTACTGCTTTCCAATATCAGTGCAACATATTTATTTCCTGAACACAAATAGCCTTGTACACACCACGTACTACAAACGAGAGTACATAAACACTGTGGAAAAACTTGTGAAACACAGTTGAGGTGCAAGTTTCTACTAATTCTCATTTCACAACCTTCTGTCATCTCTTTCGGAATATAAAATAGTAAAAGGGTGTGCTAAACACAAAGCAGAGAAATGTTTATATACAGGGTGTCACAGCTAATGTCAACGGCAGTTTTAAAACCGGCAAAGTGGTCTATGCGACCAGCAGCTGTTGAACCTTTTCAAAAGCATGATCTGCCTACCCGTTTTCCCCTGAATGCTGCTAATAAGCTAGGGATGAGAAAACAAACCTTCCCTAATTATAGGGTCGATGTGTCAACGAGAAGGCTTAGACTGCATTGAGAAACACTTGCCCCATGTCTTAGCCAAAGTACACATTTTCTTTTTCTTTCTTGAAGAAAAGTGCACCCCGTTACAACCTAGAAACCCACAGAAAAGGTGGACATCTTTTCAAACTACGCGTGAACACTATTCTATCCAAATGCACAAAGCTCAATTACATTACAATGCACAATTACATTCAATGTTAGTGTTTAATGTTTAATGTTAGTGTGAATCTTTAGTGGTTAATGGACGAATGTTACATACCATGATTTCTGTGCTGCAACGCTCCTCCAACTTCTTCACTGTAGCGTTCATGTGTAACTGTACAGCAATGTTAATATTTATCATTCACATATTTTTACTGTAAAAAATAAGGAATACTTTTTGGCATACTTAAATAGTTGCCGTAAATACTTTGTAACTTAAGCGTATCAATACAAACACAGTATTCAAGTACTCAGATACATTTTAAAATTAATGAATTAATATGAATGAATTAATGAATGAATTACTATACTGGACCAAAACCACACAAATAATCATTTTACTCTTACACACATACTTCAAAATTTTAGCAATAATGAAAAAGTCCTAAAGTGACCAGCATGAGCTTTTGCTAAACCAACATTTTTTGTCATGATTCGTGAGACTATTTGACAGAGCTGAGAAATTAGTTGTCAAAACTAGGGCACCATATAGAGGTTCCAGGTACCCGTATGGTACTGTAAACGTATTTTTATTCGCGATGTATTAATTTTCGCGAATGGATTATTCGCGAGTACTTAATTTAGCGATTTCAGGGCTGTTTCCTTTCGTGGGATAAACGTCAAGCTTTGTTCGCGAGTACAATTTTTCGCGAAAATTAATACATTGCGAATAAACAGTAACGTTTACAGTATCTCCCGCACTCTTGCTCTGTAGACATTTGCGCAGTAATCACTTGAAACAATGCCTCAAGCATATTTTGTTTCCAAGCGTTTAAGTATGACTGAACCAACTACGCCTGGCAAATGTTTTGTGTTCTACATTGTGTCCAGTGTGACCTTATAATAATTACAGTTCCTAACAGTCTTGCCACGTACACCTGACTGCTGTCTTTATTGTATTTACCAGCTTTTACATAGTATTTAGAAAAATGAACTCTATTTAAACATAGTTATAAATACAATTTCTCAAATATCTTATTTAAATACAGAAATAAAGTCAGGTATTTATAGATTAAACAGCATTTTAAATGAATTATGTTTTGTTGTAGTTTAAATGCAGTGTACTTGAAGACTGCTCATCCCTGCACCAGACGTATGCCGGCTGATTCACCTGTTCTCATTTATTGATTCGTTGATTTATATGCATTCACCTATTCATATATGTCTCATTTGTGAGACTGTCAAACAAGCACTGCTGAACTCAAATTCCACTTGATTGCAGCAACTGATTCCACTGAGATCTACTGGCAACAGAGATCCGTCGACATATCAGAAGGCACCCATGAATAAACTCCAGCCACACTCCAGATACTTAACCTCTTAAACATAAGCACATTTGCACCCACCGAGCTTTGCAAATAGAATGCTTCTAGTGTGCGACATGCTCAATCATTCAAAGAACGAATCTAGTTTCAGTAAGGTTATGGTTGGTATCTTTTCTTACTATTTGTAAGCATTATGTTATGTATATCCCCTCACGAAGGAGAATTTCTGTAGTGACAACAGAATGCATGATGATGCTGAGGGATGAAAAGTGCTTTGTTCAGCTCTGTGGCAGGTGCAAGTTTTCCAGCATGCTTTGAGGAAGCACATAATGTGCTAGCCAACATTTATCTTCCTCTCTTACCATAAGAAGCTGCATTAACACTAGGTAGGCACCGTGCGCTGTGTCCCTTGTTCTGCGTATGCCTTGCGAAGTTACCAATCACTTCAACAAACTAAAACATTTTAACTCCTCAGACCACTACTTTGGCAGTATCGAAATTGACATAGACAATGGAACTCTGTAATACTGCAACGCCACACACAATGCAGAAAACATCATGAAATGCTGTACGCACATACAGCACAACACTGACATAATCAGAGAGATGTGAAAACATAGGTAAAAAATTTTTAACAACTTAATACGAAACCTGGCGGTGGTGGTAGCACTGTTTTATCGACCCTGTCAGAGTCACTGCTGCTAATTAGCCTACAAGGTTTCTTCCGGAGACGTCGTGAGTCTGCATCAGATTGCAGGTCTGATGTTTGTTCAGCAGTATAGGCAGTTTTCTTCGTGCTTCGTTATCTGAACCTAGCAGAAACAGAATGCGGCTATCACACAGAAACTTCTTTAGAAAGTGACAAAATGCGATATGCTACAGCTAAATGGCAACAAAGATTGGAACAGCTGCAGAATTTTACAATAAAAGTTCATGTGGCTGCTGCCGGAGATGTTGTCTCACGTTCCATGAAATGAAATCCGTATAAGCTGGTGAACATGTGGTTGCAGTGAAAACTGCTTATTTCTAAGAAAAAGCCACACTCCAGCACAAAACGAACATTTTTGCCTGTGACGTAGTATATCCTTTGAGTATTTTCCGGAGGAGGGAGAATTTAATCAATACTGCAGCTTCCATAAAAAGAGGCATACTGTATAGACATCCTATAGAGCGTCAGAGCTCACACTCGAGCCGCAGGACGATATGCTCTGACGAATTTTCCGATTTCACCATCCGCATGTCCTAAGCTTATTCCGTCGAAGCTCAGTGCATGCACGAAGTCGTGGATGATACCCTCCGCTTGCTTCTCCCGTTCTCTTTGACGAACGAGCGTGTCCATCATGGTGGGCTGCAGACGCTGCTCGCGTTCCGCTGTTTTTAGCTTGATGTGCCGTTTCGATGCAACATGTTCCCAAAAGCGATCATACGGCTTTTTGTCTGGGTCTGGCGACAACTCAACTGCGGAGTACTTGCAGCACAGTAGCGTTGCTGACTCCGGGGCAGACGAAGTTGGAGTTGCGTCGGTGACACCGTCGCCTTTCTGTCGCTTTATGACTTCAAAGTCCGGGTACTCCTTTGACAAATCTTTGGCGCTTTTTTTTTTTGCGGCGCCCCAAAAGGTTAGCTTTAACTAGTTTTAGGTTACCCGCAAAAACTAATACACACCGAAAAGTTAAACCTTCGATTCCCGGCAGCCTCTCGTCCCAACAACATTCGTATTGCTCGCTGCTCACGCATGCGCATCGCGTGACATTCCAAGGGCGCAAGCAAGCTGATCCAATTGGCAGAGCTTTCGTTTTTCTTTTTTTCGTTTTATAACATTTGAAACACCAGCGTCATCTATTGACATTCCGTCGAAATATCTGCGCTGGAATGGGAGACACATTGAAGACCTCGTCT
The DNA here is from genome assembly GCF_037126465.1 of Ornithodoros turicata. NCBI lineage: Eukaryota > Metazoa > Arthropoda > Arachnida > Ixodida > Argasidae > Ornithodoros > Ornithodoros turicata. Next base: position 225,608,939 of record NC_088201.1, read on the forward strand.
TCACCTTGTCGAAGTACGGTTTTCCAGGTATTTATCGGGTTTAACCCAAACTGCCCAAACTTCCATTCGGGGTGCAAATTCGGGGAAATATCGGGTCAAACCCGAAAACATCAGGCTCTATCTATAAGGCAAGGAGGTACTTACAGAAACCTTCTATTACAATGCATGGTACTTTCCTCCAGCTTTCCAGAGGTGCTTGACCCCTCACAATCATGGTGTGTAGCTTGTTGCAATTTTTCTCTGGCGGCCACCAACACAAGCCACGGCCACGTAATTTTCTTCATCCGGAAATTTAACAATGAGGAAGGCTTCTTCATCTGCATAAAATGTTTGCGTATAAACACAACAAAGATTTGACGCACACAAAACAAACCTTAAAAATGCCCAATGTTTATACAAACTTAGGCACAGACATCTTTCTCCATCAATGGTAGTAATGACGACGAGCTAAAGCTTACTGGCACATGAGTGACGACGGCCATCATGCGCCATCAATGGCACAGTGCATGTAGAAGTGGGAAGACTGCCCACTCTCCTTCAAATAGCAGCAACATGCATTTTTACTACGCGACCACCAGTGACCAGACACAAATGTCCGAGGGCTCTGATGCCAGGAAGATTTTTAATGAAGATGAAGGACAGGGAAACGAGTACATGTCTCGCATCCGCAGGAACTTTCTTCCGATGATGCAGGGCTTCTTTGTTGTGAAAAAAAAGCAATATTGTGTACTACGACCACCGTGCCATCTAGCAACGTGCAGCAGTTGTCATCGCAGCTAGTCCTCAAGATGCACTTTTCGCCTAGAGCAACCGTTTTGTATTCAGGTCCTCCACACCCCAGTGGCAAAGTTCCGGCAGTATGTTGAAGACTCGATGTTGTTTTGTCTCTTTCTGCTTTCACATGTGGGACGGGTGGTCTTTCTCTCTTTCAAAACACGCGTGAATAACTGTTCAAGCGGCCGCTCTGGCTCTCTGATGCACTGCTTCACCTTCTGCATTAAATTTTCGAATGGGAAAGCGCTCCAACTGTCTACAGGGCCATGAGTGTCAACATCATCCGCTAATCAAAATGTAATGTTTTTTTTAAATTCCGTGTTAGCGCCTGTGTTAGCAACTGTGGCTATGAGCGGCATACAGACGTGGACAGATGGAGAGAGGACAGCAGGAAGGAGTGGGGGACAGAGGGGTTAGTATGCGTCCTGGGCCGACTTCAGAGGGAACTGTGCCGACATTCGTCTGGAAAGTCTTCGGAAAACCCAGGGAAAACCTCAGACAGCACAGCCCCGCTGACAGGATTCGAACCCGTATCATTCCCCAGTCTCGGCGTGGAAAGCCATCATCCTAACCACTATGCCACAGGAGCTGGTGATGATGAAAATGTAGACACAAAGTATCGCAGCAGTTCCTTGGCATGTCCCAAGTGCTCCTTGTAATGTGTGGCACTTGCGAGTATCGTGAGTGCACAATATAGCACCGTGAAATTTTTTGCGCGTGACGCTTGGAATCGACGAGTAGAGCACTACTGGTCCAGTATAAAGTAGCGCCATTCTAAATTCAGCCGCTTTCCACGCGTCGAGCTCCATAAAGCTCGTCGGCATCCTCGCAAATTCAGCACCAATATGTTGCCGAAGGGACACATGGTTTTTGGACACCTCCATGCATGTTTTTGAGCTTTGCCTACATGCTATTCTTGGACCAGTAAACCAGAGTTGGAGCAGCTTCCGTACAACGCCTAGGCAAACAAGATACATAAAATCAAGAGGAACTGCACTGATAATATCGATGGGAGGTTGAGTCAAAATAGTTTCTCCAGTGTGATGTTCTTTGCCTGTATTAGTCCTTCCATCAGATGGCACAACAGGGTAACAAACTCTTCCGTCCTTGTAGTCCCCTTTCACAGTACACTTAGTACAGCTGTAGAAGCGGCCGTGACTTTTAACGGACCAGATAAATGCTCTTGCTGGGGCATCAGACACAGTTGCTCAGACTTTAACCTGAACTAGCTTGTGCTGTATTTCGATGCCGGTTGTGAGAACATCTTTCCGTTCTGTTACAAACTGCTCAAGAAAAACATTTGCAGATTGTGGTTTTGACTTTCCACAAAATAATCCAACATGGATGGGTTCTCCAACACTACAGTTGACTACTCTGCAAAGTAGGGGCCAGAATTGGTCCCTTGTGCTTTTCGCAATTGGAAGGCCGTCAATATTGAAGTGAAGCACGAGAGTATCTGGAAGGCACGACACACCCTGCAGCGAATGTTGCAAGCCCGATGCGAGTCTAAGAGGGCAGTACTTTCCGCAGCCCAGTTCGACAACTCTTGCACTGTTCCTAGGCGCCCGTAGTAGTGTTCTTGCAGAGCCCGGCAGGGATTCATGACAAGGGTGTGTTCGCAGAATTTTTAACAAATATGTTAAAACATCATGTGGAATGCGATGTGTGACACTCCACTTCCGCAGCCTGTTGCAGAAGCTCTGTGTGTCCCCTTGCTCGGCGTCTTCTGAAAGATGGTGAGGAACAGCTGTTGGAATACTCTGCGATGTTGCTTGCACTGTATGGATGTTTCTGCTGTCTGAAATAGGCGAGGCTTGTGCACACGTCTCAATCTGCTCATCTGTCAGGTACTCTTGCGTGCTGGTCTCTGCACACTCGTTCTTGATTAAATGCTGAGCTGAACCCTGTGAGGTCGAGGGCTGGTCCTCTATACTTGACCTGACGAAGCATGTTGGGGGTGCTCATATTTTCTGAATGCTTCTCGACACCTCTCCACGTGCCGAAGAAATGTCTTCCGTGTATCCTTCGGCATATTACCAGAAACAAAATTGCACCTTCCCATTCACTATGCCAAACCAAACTTTCCTAATTTGGTACTAATCGAGCCCAAAATGTATAATTACAACGTCAGCTCTGCTATAGATATGCAGAATATAATGCAAATGTATAAAAACTGGCAAGTTTCACGAAGAGGAATGAACCAGCAAAGGAGCAGTAAAAGTGATGTGAGTGCAGAATGCAGTGCTGAACACGCTTCCTTCACAAACACAGGTATTGTATTGTTCTATACTTGCCCATTCCCGATGTCACGACTCCAGGATATCAAACAAGTGACCACAACAACGCAGTGCACGAGGAAGATCATGTGCACTTCATTGTTAATTCCCCCATCACTCGAAAATGAATAACCGCTTGAGAACTAGACGTCCAGCTCGAGGCAAATCTTACAGTAAACCGGTTACCTTTTCAGCAAATATTTTGTGGCACCTTTCCTAAATTCCAAGTCACGGCGCAATGACAGTTGTCACCACCGATGTACCGTGCCGTGCATACCGCGAGGCAATCCCCCGTGCAAACTGGAAAACGAAACAAATGGCAACACAAACGAACCTCCACATCCGCATGACAACGAAAGCGAGAGAAGCGAATGCGAATAGCGTGTCATTGGTAACATGATCGGCAGCGAACATACGATTTGAGGCCCGCGCTTTGTTACAAAACATACGTAGACACTGTCACAGAAGCACCAAATGTTGACAAAAAACTTACACGAGCATAGGGTGTACAGCTTGGGACAAAAGTTTACGGAACACGCGACACCCTAGCGGCTGCCGGAATCGGGTGAGTCCACTGTTTCGAAGGGGTGGACGGATGCGCTGTTAGCGACACACAGTGTCGCTTATGCGTGCCTGGGAAGTACAAGTTACCGCTGTGTGTCGCTAACAGCGCACCCTTCCACCCCTCCGAAACAGTGAACTCACTCGCTTCCGGCAGCCGCTAGGGTGTCGCACCGGAGAACGAGTACGTCGCTCGCGTGTTCCGTAAACTTTTGTCCCAACCTGTACATTGACTGAAACACAACGAGCACAACGCATTGAAAAACATCCAGAGGTCAGATAAATTCACATTCCGCAAAAAATGCACCACAACGCTCCTTGTACATACTAGGAACGGAGTTGCCTCAGGACAGAAGCCGCCGATATTTCGAACAGGGACTGTTCTTCTTCTGAACGGAACAGAACAGAAGAACAGTCTGTGTTCGAAATATCGGCGGCTTCTGTCCTGAGGCAACTCCCTTCCTACATCTCTACGGGTTCGCTGGACTTCTACCCATCCTTGTATACATACCAGTACGTAGTACCTACGTACACGCGCTATTTAGGCTTAGGGTTAGCTACTCCCAGTTTTCATTCAAGTTTTTTTCTCACTCACCCATCACGGCACCAATGTCCGTAGACTCGTTGCACAACTCACAAGCTTCGCCTGCGCGTATGTTAATCCAATGTTTAAAGGACATCACGCAACACGACAAACAAAGCAGCAGCAAAGAGAACAGCGTGGACATTGTCGGATTGGATTGCCTTGGCTTCGAGATAAAATCCACCAGATGGAAGGGCACCCTGGTGGGCTTCTTGGGAACGAGAATCAAGCTTAAAATGTGTGGTAGACGAGAGCGAGTGGGTTCTGGTGAGGCATTTTCGTACGGCGCCCCCAAATCCAACAACCACACAGACCGCACTGATGGTGAACGCAAATTCGCCTGTTCGCCGTGTTTCACAAAAAGAAAAAGAGAAAACCTACATCCGTGGCAGTCAAGGCTGTATTTCTCGTGTGTGTGTCTTTTTTTTTTCCTTATTATGGGGGAGTTGGGGGTATCCCGTTATCCAGCAGGGTCATTCCACGCCAAATGATCCAAAGGTCCTGCTCGACCCCCCGCACTTCTGGACCAAAAAATTATCGTAGATACCCTATGGTATTAATAGACATTTCCCAAAGTTTTACCTGGGAATATTGAGCCCCTGTGATTTTACGCGGTGTCAAAGTTTTCGGTAATCACGGAAACCATAGTATCCGTGAAATAATCGGGCGGGTGCATCGCTCGCGTTACACGCATAATTATGGTGCTGAAACAGACGTCTGAGTTCGGAAAATGTGCTGAAGCAGAAATGTTTGGGAAATTTCAACTTTTAGTGCCCTAAAACTCCCCGGCTACCGGCGCTTTTTCTTGCGACTTTGCGTTTTTTTTTTAATATACTTTACATGACAGCTGGAATTCTTGAAAACTTTGTGGTCGTTCACGAGGACCCATTCTACAAGCCTGCTGGTTTTCAAAGCCGTCACTGCAGTAGTTTTTGCCACAGTACACCTTAAACCTCGCAATTTTCGCAAAGTTTGACGTATTTACGGCCAATTTTGAAAATGAAGCGGTCGTCATAGAACAGTCATTTGGTATACATTTGGTAGAGGAAACCCTCAGCCAAAATATCTAAAAAAAACTAAAGAGGTACTTTTTGATAAGCGCTAGAATTTTTTTTTTAACTGAACGTTCTACGCAGAGGCGCACGCACTCTTTCCCTTCTCTTTTTTCTTACTTTGCATTAAACATATCCCCCCCCCCCCCGCACGCACTCTCCGGTGGAGGGAGAGCGTTGGTGAGCATCGCGGGCCAGGCGCGCTGCAACGCGACAGCTCAGATACGCCACTGCTTGTCGCACAATGCCAAAAACAATAATTTTGACTTGTGGGCACCGGTCTAGTGCATGCACAACCTACTGCCAATGTCGCGACAGGTAAGAAGCTGCCTCCACCAGTATAGCAACGCGAGTGGATACTTTGCATTACAAACCCGACCGAAACGTATAGCCACGTAAAAGCACTTTTACTTACACATTCTTCTTATCGTTCTCATACGAGTTGTACAAAAACAAAACGTCTAACACAAAGAATCGTTGTGCTCAGCACACTAGCACAGTGAAGGAGCTCAAGATTATGTCCAGTAGTTGATGCAGTAGAAGGCGGCTCCGCGCTTCTAGCAGGTTTTTGAACACCCGGAATACCCGATGCTGTTGGGAATGGATGTTGTCTTCATGGTGATTTCAGTGCGGCTAACGGGTTCGAAGCAGAGATGCCTCCTTGTTTCAGGCACGGCCCTTGCGCTGTCGTAGCGGTTCTTCAACGCCCCTTGCTGCCGCATTACCTGCTCCTCCAGCACCCAGATCGATGTAATTGCGTCGAGATTTGCCTTTGCCCAGCTGTACAGATCCACGGATCTCAGTATGTGACCTTCAAAGGACCTCTGAATGCTGGCTTTAGCAGCAAGCCTCTTCAGAGTCCCAGCTCCATCGCACGGCCCTTTCCCACGTGAGGTCGCATAGAAGTGCCATGATGCACTTATGCTGAAATCCCAGTAGTGGTGACAGAAGTTGATGATACATTTTTTGTTTTTGTATTGCGAACCTGCGCCGTCCGTGAAGTAGTGAAGTTTATTGACATGGGGATAGTCTGCTCTTATTCTGCGTGTGAGCCCTGTCTGAAAGGTAGAGACCACGGCATTATCGTGCCGTATGCAATCTGATATCACAACGAATGTACGGTGACGCAAGTTCATATCACCAGGGAACCGGTTGTAAAATACAGTCGAATGAATGGTGGCCTGTCCTTGATCCCAATAGAAAGATTGCGGAGTGTACTGTACGATAAAGCAGTAGTTTTCGGCAAAATCTATTAGGATAACACCTTCTCCAGGAGGGAGCGAATCTAGATTCCGAAGGAACTCTTGATTGTTGCTTTGCCGCGCAGTTATGGTATTTCAGTGACTTCAATTTATGCGTCTAGTGATCGACAAAGTCGTCCCCACAGGGACTTTTCTGTCAGCCACAGAGCATTAAAGCGTATTACACGTATATGTTCACGTGTCGTTGGGATTTGCATCCCAGAGAGGAGATCTGTATCTCCTCTAGAACCTCTATCTCCAAAAGGCTCCCATCTCACTATATATTTGCCTTTTACAAGCGCAATAAACTGGCGGCATATGCACAGCTGACTAACGTGTACTGCCTGTGCCATGCTGCCACTTGCACCGCAGGCTACTGTCTCCAAAACCAGGCAACTGTCAGTGGAGGACCAGGATAACAACCCTTTTTCACTGATAAATTTTCAACTTTGTAGACTACGTATATGATGCGCGCAAGTCTGGGACGTCATCTTGCGTTCCTTGCGCATACTGGAGTACTGAGCAGGACCGTTTATTTTTGTTGGAGACGTTTTGCTCTTGTACAACACGTATGAAAATGATAAGAGGAAGGTGTAAGTAAAAGTGCTTTCATGAGGCGATATGTTTCGGCCGGGTTTGTAATGCAAAGTATCGACTCGCGTTGCTATACTGGTGAAGGCAGTTTCCTTACCTGTCGCACATTGGCAGTAGGTTGTGCATGCACTAGACCGGTGCCCACTAGTCAAAATTATCGTTTTTGGCATCGTGCGACAAACAGCGGCGTATCTGAGCTGTCGCGTTGCAGCGCGCCAGGCCCGCCATGCTCACCAACGCTCTCCTCCACCGGAGAGTGCGTGCGCCTCCGCGTAGTATGTTCAGGGAAAATAATATTTTCTCGCGCCTATCAAAAAGTACCTGTTTAGTTTTTTTATATGTTTTGGCTGAGGGTTTCCTTTACGTAATGCATACCAAATGACTGTTCTATGACGACCGCTTCCTTTTCAAAATTGGCCGTAAAAACGTCAAACTTTGCGAAAATCGCCAGGTTTAAGGTGTGCCATGGCAAAAACTACTGTATTGACGGCTTTGAAAACCAGCTGGCATGTAGAATGGGTCCTCGTGAACGGCCACAAGGTTTTCAAGGATTCCAGCTGTTACGTAAAGTATATTTAAAAACTCGCAAATTCGCAAGAAAAAGCGCCGATAGCCGGGGCGTTTTATGGCACTCAGAGTTGTATTTCCCAAAAATTTCTCCTTCAACACATTTTTCGAACCCAGTCGTCTGTTTCAGCACCATAATTATGCGCATAATGCGAGCGATGCTCCCGCCCGATTATTTCAAGCATACTATGGTTTTCGTGCTTACCGAAAACTTTGACCCCGCGTAAAATGACAGGGACTCAATATTCACCAGAAAAACTTCGGGAAATGTCTATTAATAGCTTGGGGTATCCACGGTAATTTTTTGGTCGAGAAGTGCGGGGGTCGAGCAGGACCTTTGGATCATTTGGCGTGGAATGACCCAGCAGTGGCGTAGGCAGAAAATTAAATATTTCGCGGAGAAGGGGAGGGGGGGGGGGGGTTCCGTGGGTGTTCACATGTTTGAGGAGGGTTTCTAAATCGTTTCCTTCTCCCGCACTCTGGTGGCACGACTTTGGAGACGCTTGAGCTCACCAAACTACTCCCTGGGTGTGCTAATATACCCTGAAAAAGAAACAAAAATTTGGTTAACGCGCTTGGAGCACGGTCGCCGACCTTAAGAGTACTTGCAGCTCAATTTTATTTCGGTAAGATATGTATACAATACATCGTAATCTGCGGAGATTTCAAACTTGATGCAATCAAACCTTTAGGCGAAAGAAAACTTCTTTCCAGAAACTGTACCGCAAGCGATACTGCCCCGACGACATTGTTATCGGCGGCGCCGTTCAAACCTTATTTTGAATATTTTGAAATCCAAATTCCATACTGAAGCACTGTAATCGAGGTGGCGAAATATGTATACCATTATTTTATTATTTCTTTTTCATTTCTTTTATCATTTGTATAGAAAAGTTGCAAATGGGGTTTTCCAAAGAGAAACCCAATTTTGCAACACATTTACCCTACCACAAGCTAGCTACATGCATAATACGGCTCCGCTGGTTTGGCTGGGCACCAACCTGTTCAGATATTTCATGCCAGACAGTTTCTGTTCACAGGAGGTATATAGTCACAGTGGATCCCTTCTACTGCTGGACTGGATGCGGAAAGCTTGGATGTTATATTTAGTTTTCGACAGGATGTTACCTCACGAAGTAACTGTACATGATCTATAAAACGACTTTGTGACGTCACAGGGTGGATACACGTATTTCCGATACACACGTTTCCGCCAGGAATCAGGCACAGTGACAAATTTCCCATCTAAATCCTAAACGGGACATGCACTGGACGTTCTGAATGTCGTCCCTCTGAGATATCCATGGGACATCCTCACAAAGTTTCACCGGGATATTTCCTTCTCCCGGATGTTATGGGATCGTGGGGATATCCGGAGGATTTTGTGTGTTGTCTGGGACGTTCGCCCTCCATGAGCTGTGTCAGTGCCACCGTGGGAATCAAAATTTCCGACAGAACAACGCACAACTAAAATCTCTCGTTTCCGGTAGCCGTAGGTACCTCAAACCCTCGGAGTGGTCCTCAGTAATCCTTTTGGCATCCATGCGCTTCAACCCAGTCAGTTTATATCATGTGAAAGGTCATGTCTAAAGCTATCGGATGATGCTAATCCAATGGTGGCATCCATCACCTGCAGGGGTCTCGCAATGGGCACATTTTACGTTTTTCGAAACTTCCACAACGTTCTTTTACCAATGAAAAGGATATGATTTTCACACTGCCTGGGGGACTGGCGGCAACCTGAAACAAAGGCGACGATGTTACCAGTGCCTAAAGATCTTTACGAAGCGCTTCGTTTCTTCTCACTGATTTGTCGATATGTTCGTCGGACTGGGCTCTTCGTCAAGGGCGCACAGGCAACTCATGTATTCTCCCACGGTTTGAATGAGCCTGGCGGAACTGGGAGACCATTGGGTAAACGTAAAGTGATGCTCTGGGGACACTGTGGGTTCGAGTCCTACAGCTGGCTAACCTTTTCAGTGACTTTCATCATACATCGTTAACTACAACAAGCTCACGCAGTGTGGTCATTGATTTCCCAGTCAGCGGGAGACCTGTAGCAAAGAAGAGGTTGAAGGTCGCGTGCTTGTGGATGGGGCGCGCAAGGCCACAGCCGCGTGGACCCTGCCTGACAAAAAAAAAAAAAACAAAGAAATCGCTGCGCGTCTCTTAGGTAAAAATCACTTCGCGTCCAAAGTAGGGACATCACGCCACCTTTTCAAAAATAATCAAGGAAATCGAAAATGGCATTTTTGAGAAAATTGAGATGCAACATTGGCAATTTTCGCCTACCATGTGCGATTCTGAAGCTAATAACACAAACCACTGGGCTGAGAAAAATAAACTCTCTACAGTACGAAAGTTCTTTCAAGGTCCTATCGAATGGCACTAAGCTCGATGTTCTCAGATGTTCTGTCATGACGCAAATTGGTAACAAAGTTTGGCCTTTTTGAACGTTTACGACAATTTTGGCATTTTTTAACCGAAAATCTGTGGCCCTCAGAGTTCTGTGGGTGGCTGTCGACAGTGTCTGTAGAGCAGCCTATAATCATAAAATTCCTCCAGTTCCTAGGCATAAAATCAGCGGTGGTAGACCCCGTCAAAGTCGGTTCAGAAGAAAGCGCGCTCAAGCATCCTCAGAATTTCCTCCTCTCCCACGCGGAAACTACTCCACGCACGAGCGTCGCAAGTTGTGCGATTTGCTTCGTTTGAGCTATTTTTTCTGGCCGAATTAAAAAATACGACTTTCACCCGTTGTTCGATTTAAAATGAAACTACCCCCTCCCCATTATGGGTGACGTCGCCAGGTACTTACTTCGCCGGGAGCTGGTTATTGCGGTCCTCTCGAAGTTCAGCGACCGTTCGGAAGACTATAGGTCGTGGAAATCGGCATTTCGTAACACTACTAAAACCTTGGAATATCAGCCACAGAAGAGATGGATCTCCTGGTGAAGTGGCTGTGAAGCGAATCGTCCATGTACGCTAGAAGCTGTGCACATCGGAAACCCGGTCATGGGACTTCAGGCGATCTGGGAACGGTTAGAAGGGTAAACGGCAACCCAGAGGCAATCGAAAACGCGGTAATGGACAGGCTTGAAAAGTTTCCGAGGATACTAGGCAGTGGCCGAGAGAAACTGAGGGAGCTGGGAGCTTTACTCCAAAAACTCGAGTCAGCAAAGGCAGATCCACGCTTGCCTGGGTTCTCTACCTAGACACGTCACGTGGGGTCAACCCTATTGCAGCGAAACTTCCTCTACATTTGCAAGAAAAATGGATCGCTCTAGGATCGAAATACAAGCGGGAACACCGTGCGTCTTTCCCACCGTCTCTGTCTTCTCAGACTTCGTCCGAACCGCAGCGAAGACAAGGAATGATCCAAGTTTCATAATCGGGCCCTCAAGGGATAACACAGGCAAGAAGAAGACGTCCTCGTCGACAACGCCTCTAAGAAATCGTCTGAAACGGTGCACAGGATCACGATTACCGCTCAGGAAGACAGCTCAACAAGTCAAGTAGAAAGAACTCTGAAGAACCCGGAAGGAATGTGCCCCTTGCATAAGAAGCCACATAAGCTTAGCCGGTGTAGGGCGCTATGTCAGAAACCTCACGCCGAGCGAAAGCGCTTGCTGTCAGAGTTCGGTGCATGCTTTAAATGCTGTGCGATGACGCACAACGCGAAGAGCTGCGACTCAACGATACATTGCACGGAGTGCAACAGCGGCCACCACATTACGGCAATTCATCCTGGGAGCGTTACCTCGCAAGCTCGACGCAGCGCCGGAACCACATCGGCAGAGGAAGAGGGTTTCAACAGGGCATCCGCAGAGGTTACATCAAGCTGCACGGAAGTGTGTGGAGAAGCCAATTCGAGAGTATCCTGCTATTTTTAGCAGGACGACATATTTTAGGCGAGACATATTTATGAGCAGGATACTCAAAAATATGTCTCGTCAAAGTGTATCCAGAAGAGTACAGCCAGAACAAGCAGTTCGGATATATGCAGTCATTGACGACGAGAGCAATAAGTCATTGGCCAGGCCCGAATTCTTCGAATGCTTCAACATTCACGGGTGTGAGTATCCATACACGCTCAGGACGTGCGCTGGAGTGGTTGAGACGTTGGGACGACGAGCTACCGGTTATGTTGTTGAGGGTATCGACAGCGGCACACCTCTGCGGCACACCTCTGCGGCACACGTCGGCCTTGACCAACGTTGACGGAGTGCGACCAAATTCCTAATGACAGGAATGAGATCCCAACACCGGACTTTGCTCGCAGACATCCACATGCCAAGGCAGTGGCAAATGTCATTCCGCCACTCGAACCCAATGCACAAATCCTACACTGCTCCTAGGAAGGATCTCGTTCAAGAGCACAAAGTGCGTCAGCAGCGTAACAACCCTAACCACGCTCCTTTCGCCCAGAAGCTGAACTTCAAGTGTGTCATAGTTGGGGACGTCTGTATCGAACGATTACGCAATTCACAGGTCAGTAGCTTCGCCACAAGCGTGTTGCAAAACGGTCGTCCTTCCTACTCCACGCCCTGCCCCAACCACATGATTGTGGACGAAAAACCCTGTGTTGAGCATTCTACAAAAGAAGCCGTCCAGTCTCTTCCGCTGCTAAGCGACGACCAAACGAATCCCAGATACCCCCTATTCCAGATCACAAGAGATGACGAGAAGCTTACTCCGTCAATGAAAGACAAAGAATGACTGAGCTTGATGAACAGAGAATTCCACAGGGACACGTTACACAACTGAGCAGCCCCTTTGCCTTTTCGTATGCCCCGACGTGAACTTCCTGACAACCGAGAACAAGCGTTTTCTTGGTTCACTTCTTTACATCGCACTCCGGAAAGGACCGCACAAATGAAGCACTTCGTTGCCTTCATGCAGGATCTGCTCGAAAATGGCCACGCTGAGCCAGCACCACAAAGAAAAGAAGCCAAGCAATCTCTGTACCTCCCCAGCTTCGGTGTTTGCCACCCGCAGAAACCGAGCCAAATCCGCGTAGTTTTCGATTCAAGTACCAAGGTGTTTCGCTCAACGACTTGCACATTTCGGGACCGGACATGACAAATAGCCTGATCGGTTTGCTGCTCCGTTTTAGAAAGGAGGCTGTGGCGGTAACAGCTGACATCCAGCGAATGTTTTATTCCTTCTTCGTGCGTGAAGACAGACTACCTGCGCTTCTTGTGGTTCCGAGACAACGACACTATCAAATATGTCATTGAATACAGGATGTGTGTACATGCGTTTGGCAACACATGCTCCCCCTCTATTTGTGACCTACGGCTTAGGGCGCACCGCACAGGAGGGAGAGCAGGACTTTGGAGCGGACGTTCGACACTTTATCGAAAGAGACTTCTATGTCGACGACGGCCTCAAGTCCTTAACGACCGAAGAGGAGGATATTGACTTACTCAATGGGACACAGCACATGGTGAAAGGAGCAAACATGCGGCATCACAAGATAGCCTCTAACTCTGTGGAAATCGAGGAAATCTTCCCATCCGGTGACTATGCACGGGCATTAAAGACATGGACTTCGACGGAGGTCATGTACCGATGCAGCAGAGCCTTGGACTAAACTGGGACCTGAAGGCACGTTCACCTTCAAAGTGCCCGTAAAAGACACTCCGAATTCTCGACGCGGCGTACTATCCACTGTGAAAAGCCTATACGACACCCCTAGGATTGAGAGCCCCAGTGACGGTACAAGGTAGGCCGTTGCTGAGAGATATTTCTTATCCTGAGACTGGGATGCCACTCTCGACCTGAATTACAACTGGCGAACGTGGCGAGACTCATTACATCTTGAACGGCTCAAGATACCACTCCAGTACACTGCAATCTCTCTCTCCAGCGCTCGTCGACGGGAAATCTGCGTCTTCTGCGATGCCTCAGAACAGACAATCGCCGCTGTGGCTTACATCAGAGTCACAGATGCTGATGGACTGCAACACGTGGGTTTTGTGTTCGGAAAAGCAAAGCTAGCACCACGCCCCTAACAGACCATTCCAAGACTTGAGCTATGTGCCGCACTGCTCGCCGTCGATACCGCCGAGTTTGTCGTCAGCGAAATCGATGCTCACATTACATTCTACACGGACAGCAAAGTTGTGCTCGGATACATCTTCAATCAATCGAGGCGTTTCTACGTCTGTGTCAGGCAGCCGTGTGAACCGCATACGAGGATCTACAAAGCCCGAACAATGGCATTACGTTCCCACCGATCAGAACCCTGCAGGTCACGCCCCTAGAGCTGTCGCTGCAGATGCTTTGGCTAGCACGACTTTGCTGACAGGACCGAAATTTCTTCGGCAAAGTACGGACGCGTAGAGGAAGGGCACAGCCTTCCTGCTTTTTGAACCAGACCAGCACAAGGAAATCCGTCCTCAAGTGGCTGTCTCGGCAACTCGCGTAGGAAATCAACAACTGGAGGTTCATCGCTTCGAGCGCTTTCCGACATGGGCATCTTTCCTGCTGGCCGTGGCATACCTGGTGCATACCGCTCGTTCCTTTCATAACCCTTTGGCTGATTGTCACGGGTGGCATTAGTGCAGGAAACCTCGAAGCGCGGATGAGCTGAACGAGGCGAAGGAAGTCATCCTTCGCTGCGTCTAACACGAACAATTTTCAGAAGCCGTCACAAGTCCCCGTGCGGACGCAGCTCAACAAAGTCTCATTTCGTCCAGCAACCCTTTGTGCGAACTCGACCCGTTCGTCCACAATCAGGGCATGTTGAGAGTTCGTGGACGCCTACGAAACTCCGACCTCGACAATTCGGATCACTCGGATCAATCCGATCACACCCGGAGATCACTAAAGGGTAGTACACGCATGTCGGAATCGAACTCGTGCCAGAAGCACAATGAAGCAATGTAATCCGGAGTACTCTTTCCTACTCTGGTGCCACTGGTATCATCCGTATACTGCAGATTACTAAAGGGTAGCACACACTTCTAGGAATCGAACTCGTGCCAGAAGCACAACGGAGCAATGTAATCCGTACTACTCTGTCCTGCTTTGGTGCCACTGGTATCATCCGCGTACCGCAGATCAGTGAAGGGTAGTACACGCTTCTAGGAATCGAACTCGTGCCAGAAGCACAATGGAGCAATGTAATCCGTATTACTCTGTCCTGCTTTGGCGCCACTGGTACCATCCGCGTACCGCAGATCACTAAAGGGTAGTAGACGCTTCTAGGAATCGAACTCGTGCCAGAAGCACAATGAAGCAATGTAATCCGTATTACTCTGTCCTGCTTTGGTGCCACTGGTATCATCCGCGTACCACAGATCACTAAAGGGTAGTACACGCTTCTAGGAATCGAACTCGTGCCAGAAGCACAATGGAGCAATGTAATCCGGATTACTCTTTCCTGCTTTGGTGCCAGTGGTATCATCCGCGTACCGCAGATCACTAAAGGGTAGTACACGCTTCTAGGAATCAACTCGTGCCAGATGCACAATGAAGCAATGTAATCCGTATTACTCTGTCCTGCTTTGGTGCCACTGGTATCATCCGCGTACCACAGATCACTAAAGGTAGTACACGCTTCTAGGAATCGAACTCGTGCCAGAAGCACAATGGAGCAATGTAATCCGGATTACTCTTTCCTGCTTTGGTGCCAGTGGTATCATCCGCGTACCGCAGATCACTAAAGGGTAGTACACGCTTCTAGGAATCAAACTCGTGCCAGAAGCACAATGGAAGCAATGTAATCCGTATTACTCTGTCCTGCTTTGGTGCCACTGGTATCATCCGCGTACCAGCAGATCACTAAAGGGTAGTACACGCTTCTAGAATCGAACTCGTGCCAGAAGCACAATGGAGCAATGTAATCCGGATTACTCTTTCCTGCTTTGGTGCCAGTGGTATCATCCGCGTACCGCAGATCACTAAAGGGTAGTACACGCTTCTAGGAATCGAACTCGTGCCAGATGCACAATGAGCAATGTAATCCGTATTACTCTGTCCTGCTTTGGTGCCACTGGTATCATCCGCGTACCAGCAGATCACTAAAGGGTAGTACACGCTTCTAGGAATCGAACTCGTGCCAGAAGCACAATGGAGCAATGTAATCCGGATTACTCTTTCCTGCTTGGTGCCAGTGGTATCATCCGCGTACCGCAGATCACTAAAGGGTAGTACACGCTTCTAGGAATCGAACTCGTGCCAGAAGCACAATGGAGCAATGTAATCCGGATTACTCTTTCCTGCTTTGGTGCCAGTGGTATCATCCGCGTACCGCAGATCACTAAAGGGTAGTACACGCTTCTAGGAATCAAACTCGTGCCAGAAGCACAATGAAGCAATGTAATCCGTATTACTCTGTCCTGCTTTGGTGCCACTGGTATCATCCGCGTACCACAGATCACTAAAGGGTAGTACACGCTTCTAGGAATCGAACTCGTGCCAGAAGCACAATGGAGCAATGTAATCCGGATTACTCTTTCCTGCTTTGGTGCCAGTGGTATCATCCGCGTACCGCAGATCACTAAAGGGTAGTACACGCTTCTAGGAATCGAACTCGTGCCAGAAGCACAATGGAGCAATGTAATCCGTATTACTCTGTCCTGCTTTGGTGCCACTGGTATCATCCGCGTACCGCAGAATCACTAAAGGGTAGTACACTCTTCTAGGAATCGAACTCGTGCCAGAAGCACAATGGAGCAATGTAATCCGTATTACTCTGTCCTGCTTTGGTGCCACTGGTATCATCCGCGTACCGCAGATCACTAAAGGGTAGTACACGCTTCTAGGAATCGAACTCGTGCCAGAAGCACAATGGAGCAATGTAATCCGTATTACTCTGTCCTGCTTTGGCGCCACTGGTATCATCCGCGTACCGCAGATCACTAAAGGGTAGTACACGCTTCTAGGAATCGAACTCGTGCCAGAAGCACAATGGAGCAATGTAATCCGTATTACTCTGTCCTGCTTTGGTGCCACTGGTATCATCCGCGTACCGCAGATCACTAAAGGGTAGTACACGCTTCTAGGAATCGAACTCGTGCCAGAAGCACAATGAGCAATGTAATCCGTATTACTCTTCCTGCTTTGGTGCCACTGGTATCATCCGCGTACCGCAGATCACTAAAGGGTAGTACACGCTTCTAGGAATCGAACTCGTGCCAGAAGCACAATGGAGCAATGTAATCCGTATTACTCTTTCCTGCTTTGGTGCCACTGGTATCATCCGCGTACCGCAGATCACTAAAGGGTAGTACACGCTTCTAGGAATCGAACTCGTGCCAGAAGCACAATGGAGCAATGTAATCCGGATTACTCTGTCCTGCTTTGGTGCCACTGGTATCATCCGCATACTGCAGATCACTAAAGGGTAGTACACGCTTCTTGGAATCGAACTCGTGCCAGAAGCACAATGAAGCAATGTAATCCGTATTACTCTTTCCTGCTTTGGTGCCACTGGTATCATCCGCGTACCGCAGATCACTAAAGGGTAGTACACGCTTCTAGGAATCGAACTCGTGCCAGAAGCACAATGGAGCAATGTAATCCGTATTACTCTGTCCTGCTTTGGTGCCACTGGTATCATCCGCATACTGCAGATCACTAAAGGGTAGTACACGCTTCTTGGAATCGAACTCGTGCCAGAAGCACAATGGAGCAATGTAATCCGTATTACTCTGTCCTGCTTTGGTGCCACTGGTATCATCCGCGTACCGCAGATCACTAAAGGGTAGTACACTCTTCTAGGAATCGAACTCGTGCCAGAAGCACAATGGAGCAATGTAATCCGTATTACTCTGTCCTGCTTTGGTGCCACTGGTATCATCCGCGTACCGCAGATCACTAAAGGGTAGTACACTCTTCTAGGAATCGAACTCGTGCCAGAAGCACAATGGAGCAATGTAATCCGTATTACTCTTTCCTGCTTTGGTGCCACTGGTATCATCCGCGTACCGCAGATCACTAAAGGGTAGTACACGCTTCTAGGAATCGAACTCGTGCCAGAAGCACAATGGAGCGATGTAATCCGGATTACTCTTTCCTGCTTTGGTGCCACTGGTATCATCCGCTTACTGCAGATCACTAATGGTAGTACACGCTTCTAGGAATCGAACTCGTGCCAGAAGCACAATGGAGCGATGTAATCCGGATTACTCTTTCCTGCTTTGGTGCCACTGGTATCATCCGCATACTGCAGAACACTAAAGGGTAGTACACGCTTCTAGGAAGCGAACTCGTGCCAGAAGCACAATGGAGCAATGTAACCGGATTACTCTTTCCTGCTTTGGTGCCACTGGTATCATCCGCATACCTGCAGATCACTAAAGGGTAGTACACGCTTCTAGGAATCGAACTCGTGCAGAAGCACAATGGAGCAATGTAATCCGTATTACTCTGTCCTGCTTTGGTGCCAGCTGGTATCATCCGCATACCGCAGATCACTAAAGGGTAGCACACGCTTCTAGGAATCGAACTCGTGCCAGAAGCACAATGGAGCCAATGTAATCCGATTACTCTTTCCTGCTTTGGTGCCACTGGTATCATCCGCATACCGCAGATCACTAAAGGGTAGTACACGCTTCTAGGAATCGAACTCGTGCCAGAAGCACAATGGAGGGGCAATGATATCCGGAATACTCTTCCTGCTTTGGTGCCACTGGTAATCATCCGCAAACTGCAGATCACTAAAGGGGTAGTACACGCTTCTAGAATCGAACTCGTGCCCGAAGCCACAACGGAGCAATGTAATCCGTATTGCTCCTTTCCTGCTTTGGTGCCACTGGTATCATCCGCTTCACCTGCAGATCACTAAAGAGTAGTACACGCTTCTAGGAATCGAACCTCTTGCCAGAAGCACAATGATGCAATGTAATCCGTATACTCTTTCCTGCATTTGGTGCTCACTGGTATCACCGCGTGCCGCCAGAACACTAAAGGGTAGAACACGCTTTCTAGAATCGAACTCGTGCCAGAAGCACAATGGAGCGATGTAATCCGGATTACTCTTTCCTGCTTTGGTGCCACTGGTATCATCCGCATACTGCAGAACACTAATGGGTAGTACACGCTTCTAGGAATCGAACTCGTGCCAGAAGCACAATGGAGCGATGTAATCCGGATTACTCTTTCCTGCTTTGGTGCCACTGGTATCATCCGCATACTGCAGAACACTAAAGGGTAGTACACGCTTCTAGGAAGCGAACTCTTGCCAGAAGCACAATGGAGCAATGTAATCCGGACTACTCTTTCCTGCTTTGGTGCTACTGGTATCACCGCATGCCGCAGAACACTAAAGGGTAGCACACGTTTCTAGGAATCGAACTCGTGCCAGAAGCACAATGGAGCGATGTAATCCGGATTACTCTTTCCTGCTTTGGTGCCACTGGTATCATCCGCATACTGCAGAACACTAATGGGTAGTACACGCTTCTAGGAATCGAACTCGTGCCAGAAGCACAATGGAGCGATGTAATCCGGATTACTCTGTCCTGCTTTGGTGCCACTGGTATCATCCGCGTACCGCAGATCACTAAAGGGTAGTACACGCTTCTAGGAATCGAACACGTGCCAGAAGCACAATGGAGCAATGTAATCCGTATTACTCTGTCCTGCTTTGGTGCCACTGGTATCATCCGCGTACCGCAGATCACTAAAGGGTAGTACACTCTTCTAGGAATCGAACTCGTGCCAGAAGCACAATGGAGCAATGTAATCCGTATTACTCTGTCCTGCTTTGGTGCCACTGGTATCATCCGCGTACCGCGGATCACTAAAGGGTAGTACACTCTTCTAGGAATCGAACTCGTGCCAGAAGCACAATGGAGCGATGTAATCCGGATTACTCTTTCCTGCTTTGATGCCACCGGTATCATCCGCATACCGCGGATCACTAAAGGGTAGTACACGCTTCTAGGAATCGAACTCGTGCCAGAAGCACAATGGAGCAATGTAATCCGGACTACTCTTTCCTGCTTTGGTGCCACTGGTATCATCCGCATACTGCAGAACACTAATGGGTAGTACACGCTTCTAGGAATCGAAATCGTGCCAGAAGCACAATGGAACAATATAATCCGGATTACTCTTTCCTGCTTTGGTGCCATTGGAACGACCAGCATATTGCAGATACGACAGGATTTCACGAATTCCGGACTATTCACACGATTTCAGGAATGCAATTAAATTTCTCCCAGAAGCACAATAGAGCAATTTAATATGGATTACTGTTTACTGATTTGGTGGCAGTGGTATCACCGGAATATTTCCGATCAAAGGGGCGGTGCACACGCTTTTATGGTTGGTTCGGTTAAAGTTCTGGTTCGAGGTTGCTGGTTAGGTTCATGTTCGTATTCAGCGCAACCAAAATAACGGTTTGAACTCGTATTAATCGGATCGAACCGGATTACGTGTGCTATGCTAATCAGTGTGCCACATGAAAGGTAACGCAAGGTTGTCCCTCGTTCTCTTACACGCTAGCCTCTACACTTCATAGGTACAAAGAATGATGCAGTTCATAGGAGATCATCCTTTACTGAACCGAAAAGTGCTGGGAAGTGGCGTACAGGATACAATTTAACTCCACTGCAAAAAGCTATCGCCAATTTCTAAAGAAAAAAAAAGAGAGAGAGAGAGCTCCCCTCTTCTGGTTCGGCGGTTGACGTTGAGCTGGTGTCAGAGCTCGACGTTCTGCTCCATGCTCTGGACCGCACGCCAACCTAGGGATTCGGTGTAGAAGACGGATTGTGCGTTGAACGGTTAGGATGAGGCTGCGCAAGGGGGTGAACACATCACCGCCATCTTCTGCCACGGAGTGCCTAACCTCTCGTTCCGCAAATATAACCCGGACGTCTTTCAGGTAGAGCAAGAGATTGTCAATCGAGTATTCTTACAGCATAAATCTTGCCCAGATTTCTGGTGCACGATTGATGTATTGATGGTGAGATAGGGATTCCACCTAAACACTTAGCTGACCAAGGTTGCTGGCTGCCGCTTCCAACTAGACGGGGACGAAGAGATGACTATCTCGGTGAAAACCGGGTGGTGCATAACTTGAATGCGGACCGCGTATAGTTCCTCAACACTGCCCGCGAGCACGAATGAGATTGGCACCCCTGGCGTGTAGCCAACGTAAATACGTGCTACCTATATCTACATGGTAAAGTCAACGTCTCTTTTACGTTGACAATCGACCATTGACCAGGTACAGTTTCCACATTGATTAAGAGCTAGAATGCTGTATACGACGTTGTTCAACATCAGACAACATTCTCTGTTGACGGTAAGGGTAAGGGTAAGTTCACGGTATGGGTTCAGAAAGTAGTTTTGTAAGAGAATTCTCCATGTAACCTTGCACCTTAAAGAAATTAACGCAACCGGGGAAGCTTCGTGAAAAATCGGGTATGTCTGCTTCGCCTGAGGTGTCTAACAACGTCTTTAAGCTGTAAGCCTTATTGTTTGTGCAGGCAAGCCTGAACAAAAAGACACCTGTGCTGCGACTGCGAATGACGGTCACATGTGCTTGACACTAGATGAGGATGCTGGATGACCTGGGCAACCTCTTCAAGGGGACATGCCCACGGTTCTCTCTAATCATTGTGCTTCCGTTTCAGGTTATTCTGGTTTTAGTGGAAGATATACGTCTGGGTTAGTGCTTATACAATATCTCATCCAGATGCGAAAGGCGTTCTTGCGTGGGAAATGCTATCCCGTTCCCCAATGTCCTGCGACTGGACTTGCTTCGTGCCTCAAGACACATTGGAAGTGCCAGGCAGTCATTATTACTGCGCGAATTGTACAACACAAGATATCCCTGAAAGAAAACTGGTGAAGAAACGTGGCTACGCTTGCGATGTCCTCTGCCTTTTCTTCAAATGCGTCCTTAAAAAAAAAAAAATCGCGCAATAACAGACGTTGGATTTGCATTATGCGCAACGGCTCTCGCATCACTATAGAACATAGCGCTAGAATCAGTTAGTTTACTTCTGTTTTTCATTCTAGCCACTCGGTCGACGTCTACATCGGCCCTACGTAAGTGACTGAGCTTGCACACAAAAACCATGACTTATTTCATTACTCTGCATCTTTAACCCGGAATCTTGCATGAGAAAACCTCCATCAAGGCAGAATCACATGAAACGCTCCGTGAGAACGGCGCGCAGGATATGCGAAGCTTCAATACGCAGGGCGAACAGGGTTGCCAGATGCGAAGCTGGTCTCCTGACAAAACTGATTCAGAAAATAGCCCAAATATAGCCAACTCACGCCAACGCATAAAGGAAAAAAAAAAGAAAGAAAAGCCAACATATCCAAAAGTTCACAAACCGGGAGAATATACACCATAAGATTGGGGGAAGCATGCAACTTCTCCTGAATTATGGATACATAAGTTCGCTTTTAAACATGTTCAGGTAGGGTTCGGATGGCATAAAGTCTTTTCAGCAACGTCCCATGCCGCGGACTAATACGAGACGAAACGTCTCGTATTAAATGTTGTTATTCTATGTTGTGTTAACTGTTAAGTCGCTGGTAAATTGTTTTCTTCCGATGTTCTAAAGTGGAACAAACAGCGTCTATAAGAACCGCAATATATGTATTGAATCAGATATGATGCACCACGTATAGCTTATAACTTCATTGCTTATGTAAATATAGGTCACTTTCAAAGACTCCAAGCCCGAGGCACCATGATATCAAGTACAGGTCCCATATACAAGCGGCAGCTTTGCGTAAAGGTGCTCCCATGCTCGCCACATTGTGGGTTGCTAACGTGAAGCTGGGAACCTGTCCTTGAAGTTAGCAACTCGCGTTGCCGCGGACCCAGCAAATTTTAAGTTGGAGCAACCGTTTATATGCGCGCCGTAGTTACTAAACTATGTTACTAAACAGACCTGTACATGGTCAGTCTTTAATATTCCAGCAGCATTAGTTTTGGGGCGTTTAATAATCGAACATCAGCGGGCCCAAGGCACTACGTACTCTCTCCAGTTCGCACAACTTATTTAAAGTCAGCAAGTTCAGAAGAAGAATAAAGTCGCACGGGAATTGGTTCCTTTGAACTTGGAAATTCTGATTGTACAGGAACAAAAGCTGCGTTGCAGTATCACCACCTGTGTCCGTCACAGAATTACCGAATTCTGAAAAAAGGATTGCGACTTGTGTGTCTTCGTATCTGCTCATATCTATTCTGCTGCCCATTAACGCGTCCGACCTGGAAGCGCAAAGGATCATTACTTTATTCAGTCTTGACAGACGGCAGTGCATTAATGTGTGCCGGGACACAATGCAGAAACGAGGGGTGACAGTCATCGCGTGCTGTCATCCGAGCGCATGGCGTGAAACGCTGGTATAGCCCCAAAATAGTC
This sequence comes from Ornithodoros turicata, assembly GCF_037126465.1. NCBI lineage: Eukaryota > Metazoa > Arthropoda > Arachnida > Ixodida > Argasidae > Ornithodoros > Ornithodoros turicata. The sequence continues at coordinate 225,631,931 of NC_088201.1, forward strand.
AAATAGCCAACATGAAAAACACCCCGCCAACTGTCACAAAAAGTAACCCAACGTGGCGGTTTATAGCCCAATCTGGGAACCCTGAGAGCGAACCACATGGCGCTTCGGGTCGGTTTCGTACAGCCGGAGCGATTCCAAAATTTAGCCAAATTTATCTTCACGAGTACTGTACACGTATACAACCGTACGAGCTTTATTCTGAATAATCACCCCCCGCCTGCAGTTCCCGCTGTTGTGTTGTTGTGTCTCCACCCTCTCTTTGGCTGCAAGTTTTTACTCATGAATAATCAAGTCGTTTTGTAGGAATTTGTCGAAACGTGCCGTAATGGCGGACGGCGAAACCTGCGCTTCGAATCTCATCCAATGTCACGCACGACTTCGGCCTGCGGGCATGGCAAAAGGACCGTGCGCTAAGCCATCTCCTTTGCTCTAGAAATAGGCCCACTCAGACATTTCCGCCGGCGGTGAATGTAGTTGCATTGACGATAATGTGGCGCATAATCCAACACGTGGAAGCTAAGTCACGTGTTTTCTTTCCGCGCGTATTTAAGGCGGTTTTTAAATTACGTCATCAGCGACTCCCAAGGAAGCATCCTGTTGTCCAAGGAGTCTCCTGAGCAGTGTTATATGTATCGTCGTTGCAAGTAACACCGTTACAGTAATCGATACTTTTTCTATATCGGAGTGCGTATCGCGATATTTTTTAAACCGGTATCGTAAAAGTATTTCCGTTACAAATTATGGTAACGCGATTGCTGTATCGTTACCGATACCGATACTTTCTAATGCCCCACTCCATAGGGCTGACCACATTTCTTATTCATTGTCCATAGTCCGTCTAGCCTTCGACAAGAAACCTGTGGATACGCCTACGTACGCCGCAACTGGAATTATGGAATTGTACCAAACATATGTTCACTCTTTTCCTTTGTAACTGAAGGAAATAACCACGGCGTGTTCAACAAGAGTGTTGAGGTCAACGAACATAGGTCAGGTTTTTAACAGGGCGCTCTGGATTCCACTCCTAATCTGCAGTGTCGCACTGAGTCACGCTCACATATACTGTGGTATTGTTAAGGGAGCGCAACCCCCTCCTGCTGAGGAGGAGGAGGAGGAGTGTCGTTGGGAGGAACCCGAGAGGTCTGCCTGCCTGATTAGGCGGCATGTTTCTCGGGAAGGGAAAGGTGGTGGAGAGGAGGAGAGGAAAGAGTGAAGTGGAAGACCGAGCGGAATCCGCTCGGGGGGAGGATAGCTGCGTCCATGGGCCGACTTCAGGGGAACTGTGCCGGCATACGCCTATTACACATCTGAGGGAAACCCAGGAAAAACCCCAGACGGCACAGCCGGCCCGCGGATTCGAACCGCGGTCCTCCCAGTCTCCAAGCGCACGCGTTACCGCTGCGCCACCGGAGCTGGTACCCCCTCCTGCTCAATGGCATTCCTCATGCATTTTTCAAACCACAACTCCGCAAGGAATTGCTCAATTTGCATAAAATAGGTCTTGAATTGGAGATCTCAATGGGTTCTAGTACTTAATGGCGCCAGAAATTCATCTTTTGTGTTGGAAATTTTCTCGCAGACGTCGGAAATTGCGTTTCGCGCTTCCTTCAAATTTGTTGGCTGGTCACAAAATAAATAGACCTAAGGTGAGAATTTTAATCCCATTAAGTACTAGAAAAATATCGCTAAAACCAATAAATACCGAAAGAATTTGTTTATGTCGAAGCATAGAGTTGCTACACGGATTCTTGTGAGCAGTGGTCAGCGAATGCTGACTCGCTGGAATTTTGGCTGTGCGCGGTGGTGCCATCTCTCTGCATGCTACAGTAGTCTGCACAAGTTCGAAAAACCGGATGAATTGTCACAATCTGCCTTTTCGCATGTGATAATAAATGGAGCAGCTGTCGCTCGTTATCTCGGAATCCTTCGTTCCGTGGTTGTGCTGTGCCTGCCAGTCACGGTTTCAGGCATAGCAGGAAACCTGTCTGCGGAAACCGGAAGAGACGCAAAGAACAAGCCCTGGAGGTACCAGTAGTAGTACCAGACTCTCACGAATCAAGCAGTCTTTCATCCAGAGCTAGCAGAAGCGACAGAACGCAAGATGTGTCTGCAGGAACGTCAGGAAACGGACTCTGTGTTGTTGGAAGGCCAAGCATGTGGACAATATGCACTTGTTCAACTAATTTCAACCTCTGAGAATCCACAGCCCATTCAACTGCACACTTGTTGTCATGAAGATAACGTCAGAGAACAGAAATGGATTGCGGAGCAAAATTAGACTGCAATGCAAAATGTGCTTGCTGAAGGCCGTTACAGCTACTGAGGGCCAACCAGATAGCATGTCAGATCGTATGGACGTGAACAGAGTATAGCTGTATCCAATGTGCTATCTACTGGGGCTGGGTATACTTTGAGCGGCTTTATAATGCTTAGCTCCATCCAGAGCCTGTTGACCCACGCATACCACGCAGTATGCCGATCAGGGACCCTGACCACAAGAAGAAATACAACACGCAGGAAAGGTCTTCGTAGTGCAACCATTTCGACAGATTGTGCATATTCATACTGTTGTGCATGGTATATGCACTACAATTCCCTTTCCGTCACAGCGCTCTGCATTGCTGTGCTTGCAGTTGACCCCAATGTGGCCTTCATCATGTAATCCAAGTTATCGGACCCAGTGGCCGAAGCCTCTGCTCCGCCTGCGGTGTCATGACGAACATGAGCACATTCCCGTGGAGCGTGGACAGCGTCACACTGAGGAAGACTGTACCCTAGCTGACTTATCATTATCACAGGAAACTTAATTCATGTATGTTTGTGTGTCCGTGGTGCTCCTGGTGTCCAATGGGTACTGTTTATTTTGGAAGCTTATCTCTTGTATTCATCTTTAGACTGCCCCCCGAACCCTTGTGCGAACAAACTCAGTTGAGCCACAGGTGTCTCCGATTCTCATAATCAATCTTCGTTCGTTTTTTATCTACACATATTTGAGCTCTTCTTTGTCGGTATGCCGCTTAACTGAAATATGCGCATCCTGCACAACGCTGTAGTTGGTCAGCTTATTGCCCAATCCCATTTGTGCGCGTCAGTCGCATCTGTTATAGACAACACTCAAACGTTACATTGTCTTGAACTGTCCTTGTGGATTAGGACGTGCTGATTAGGGATACGTGAGTTTCAGTGAAATAACAGAGCGTTCACATGCCTGCTTAGCAAGCATGTGAACGCTGTATTAAACGCGTGTGTTGAAACGTCTGTTGAAACGTTGTGTGTTGAAAAGAAAATTAGTTTTCTTTTCATAGGGTAAAATACTACAGGGAACGGTTACACTAATGTGCCACAGGTGACAGTTCGGTACAACAGGTACAATTTCGATGTTCTGCATTCTGTGTACTAAAACATCTGGCAGCGAACAGTTTGGCTGACAGTTAAAACATTGGTGTAGAACGCAGCCTATAACTTGGTATAGAACTTCGTGTACGCCAGATCGCCCTTCTCCTGGTGAGGGAACGGAGGGACTTGTTGCAAGCACGATGGCCGATGGTCAGCGTCCGCGTCCAATTGGTCAAAATTTGTGCACTGAGCTCACCTTAGAAATTCCAGTGCACAACTGTTAATGCATGCTACCTCGTTACAAAAGCATCTGGCTATCAAGTTATCCGGTTGTTACAAGCTTACCCTTGATGCCCACCAATGGCGACCAGCAACCTGTCCGACGCCACCGCACGCTGTACAATCCACCACAAGCACTGTACCGCTGGCACTGTGCTCGTGAAGATAACTGCCGCCGCTGTCATATGCAGCTTCATTCCCTTCTTTTTAGACTTTGTGTACATATGAGTGTCGAACTTGTGGCGTCGGTGTAAATGAGTCGACAACAGCACTGTCAACTATACTCAGACACCCATCACTGTTCAGGTGATTAGATGCCGTCAAAACTGAGAATGTAAGACCGCACTGCCGACTACACAACTTGGCTCGTCTTTACCTATCGCACTGAACCAAAAATACAGCATTATATGTGCCAGTGTCAAAGCACCGTGATATCGCAGAACAGTCCACAATAATTTTATAGGACAGTGCCCTGATAATCTGGGGCTGACGATGGTGCAGTAATTTTGCTGTTTTGCTGACGATTCCGAATACATAGAAGCACATGTGAGCTTGCCATGAATTTACTTTTTTTAGCAACTATAGCAGTACTCCGTTACTTTAAAAAAGAAGTGTCGATACCGGTATTTCGATAATTGTCACTAAAGCAACGAGTATCGGTATATCGCGGTACCATATTTCGCTAACGGGTACAACACAGCCCCCAAGGAAGTATTCAGAGTCTGACACACTTTCAGATGGTGATGGCCGGCCTACAATCGATTTTGAAACATGATCACTGTGCAACGGGGAGTATAATGGAAGCGCGCGTAATATATTTTTCGTAATTTTTCGAAGCTGTAATGCGACCGCGCGCGTCGATGGCCAGTGACTGCACATTTACGATAGGGTTGGTGTGTTCTGCTAGTTTCAACTTGTCCCTGAGCATTAACATAGTTGTTCTAAACCACCTTGTGGGGCACCTCTTAGAATATGCGTTTATGCTTGAGAACTGATAGAAAACATACGAGAGTGCGGCCCGTGGACCCCACTCACTCTGAAGGTCTTCTGCTGGGGAGTATAATGGAAGCGCGCGTAATATATTTTTCGTAATTTTTCGAAGCTGTAATGCGACCGCGCGCGTCGATGGCCAGTGACTGCACATTTACGATAGGGTTGGTGTGTTCTGCTAGTTTCAACTTGTCCCTGAGCATTAACATAGTTGTTCTAAACCACCTTGTGGGGCACCTCTTAGAATATGCGTTTATGCTTGAGAACTGATAGAAAACATACGAGAGTGCGGCCCGTGGACCCCACTCACTCTGAAGGTCGTCTGCTCCCGCAGGTGCACTAGCTTGCGCAAAAGCAGACGATTCCTGTATGTTATCACGGACTTCCCCGCAGGGCGACGTTGCCGATCTTATTGTTGCCAACACAAATCGCGTCATGCTCTGCAATCTTTATCAATTTAATTCGGTTATTTAATAACCTTGACATGCTTTGTCGGGCAAATTTGCAGTATTCCATTTTCAACAATGAGCAGTCGAATGGTACACTTCTTAAAAGGGGCAGGGGTACTAGACCGTCCCTTTCACGGGACAATGTTCCCCTCAATGCGCGTAATGAACGAGCTGTAGAACCGGCTGCTGCTTATGCGTCACTCTTTGACGGGCTGTGAAATTCAGAACGGGTGTTTGACTTGCGTCTTGCCGTATATGGTGGGGCAAAACAGACACGTTGTCTTTCTCGTACTCTCCATGCCCATATTGTTCTGTATCATCAAGATGAAATTCAGAAACCCTTTGACGGTCACTTCCACGTACAGAAGACCGGTTCTGAGCGCGCAGTGTTGCTGATGTTGTGTGTCTGTGTTCTCTTCCGTCCTGTTACATTATCCATCAAGTCCGCTACATTAGGCAGCGGCGATTGCTAAGGCTAACACACCGGTCCCCGGGGCTCTCTCGGAAGCAATTAGTCGCCGCATTCAGGACGCGGTGGTCATGTCCGAAAGGTTGCAGGATATGCCTGTCATTCTCCTGCAATAACCAGAGCTACCTCTTCTGCGTAAAACGACTGGCTCACTGATATGGTGTCTGACGAAATTCGGATTCAGAGAGAGCGCCATCAGATCCTCGTATCATGCGAGAGAATTCTCCGAGCTTTCGCAAGTGGCCGTACGGGCAACGGTAGCGGCAAATTTGGTTCTGTTAATGTCGCGCAGAGCAGAATAAATGTTCCCTCAAGCACGCTTGAATACCGTGTAAGGTATAATATATTTTTTTAAAAAAAGGTAAGAAAACCCATGAAAGTAGACGCAATCACTTTTCGAATTACTTGTACATAAGACATCATTCGTGTTGCAATACATGAAAGTAGTTTTTGATTCCGCAACTGTTCGTGTATGAAGCAAGGGACGCCTGTACGAAACGTACACGGCAGATCACAATTTCATTTTTTATTGTCCTCTGGAGCTATACCGGCTGTTAAATCCACGGGCTAAATAATTCGCGGACGGATGCACCAATCTACGAACTCTCTTCCTCACAAGTATCTGTCCCATTCTGCGCACCGTGTGAATAAGTAGAGGAGCTCATTAGTTAAATAAATACAAATCCACCCCCCTCAAAAAAAAGAAAAAAAAAGAAAGAAACATAGCTTATAAAGCAGGGCCTTGTCGGCATTAAAATAGGTGCTACGCCTTTCGGGACATTCAGTGCCGCTGAAGCAGGTCATCTGTTGCAGTAATTAATTTGTTTCGGTTCACATATTATTGTCGCGGATGGTCGCAGTGAAGCGCAAAAGGAGGCTCTTCCACTTCGTACACCAATGAATTAGTCCTTATGAGCTTCACCGCGACGAGACGCGACAAAATAAATGCGTCCGAAACGTAACCGTAACAACCGAAACGTAAAGCGAAACAAATTAATTAGAGCAACAAATGACCTGCTTCGGTGGCAGATTTTTTCTCTAAAAGTTGTGAGTGCCCCCTACTCATTCAGACGGCGCACAGCCACGTAAAAAAATGTTCGCGAAATATTTATCCGGGGGATTTATCCCGGGGTTTTGTTACAATACCCTGAACGAACATTTCGTCCTTGTCTTCTAGACCCGACGCGCGACGCGTCCTGTGAGACGATACAGGGTACGTATGCTCGTTTGCTTCATGTCTACCACCAAACCATGGAACTATGTGTGACAAACTGTTCGAGATAATCTGCTTCAAACATACGACACGGAAGAATCCGCCGTTCTCCATGCTCGTTCTCCGTGCTTCTTGCGTACTGCATGGAGTCGCTGCTACTGGACCGCTCAAATTCTCGCTCTCGTTGGTCTCTGTTCCTAGCTAATGCAGACTGAGAAATAACTCGCGCCTTGTCTGCACAGAGGGCACCCCTTCCACTTGCGCTCCAACATGCTCTTTCACTCTTAAAAATGAACTTCAATGGACCTAAAAGTAAGGAAAAATGGGCTACCATGTTGGGGAAGAAGCCCCGCATAATTTACGCTGGCGAAATACGTCCATCTCTTGGCGTTATGACGACGGAAATATGTCGGCAAGCGGCAAAACGACATGTAAACAAAGTCACATGACCTCAAAGTGACGTTTCCTACGACGTGCGACCAGGACAAGAATGCAGTTTTCCCAAAAGCGCCCGCTTGAGGGTAGTTACAACAATGGCGGGTTTGCGTCAAACCCTGTGGTTACGCCCATTGGCCGTGTTGCACCTAGACGCAATTGGGCCTCGTTCATGCCCACACTACTTCGTTTGTCGATCTCTTCCGCAAACTGACTACGCCAAAGACTATGTCAATAAGCCGTTCCGCAAATTATTGTGATTTTGCTACCGTCTTTGTCGTAATACAAACACGGCGACATGCAGTATCTCGGCGGCCGCGCTTCACGAAATAGCCGCACAGTGGCTTCCTTTGTTCTACATTGATTCAACCGTATTGGCAATTACTTCGGTGTACCGCGAAGATAAACTAGAAGACACAATTACAGTGACCTCCTCTAAGGCCGTAACATGTTGAACATGAGAGAACTGATGTTCTGAGGCTGGAACAACATAGAAAGGACAAATCCATCGTTACATGTTGTGCGTCTGAACTCAAGAAAAAAATAAAATAAAACGTCAATCCTTGTGATTGTCTGTTGAGGCTGGGATAACCCGTGTTTCCTTTATGGCTTCAGTTACTGTTCCCTGAATTCTGTTTCAGTTTTTTGTAATAACAAATAGAGATCCTGGAAGCCGCAAGAACAAATTTCCAAAATTGTGATATTCTATTTGACCGATATAAAACTGTATCCACGCTTGTATGCGACACGCATCGAGGAGAATATCGTGCGAGTATGGAAGGCCAACAAAACCAGAGAGCGGCTCATTCATGGCGGACGGTGTGACACTGATGTTGTTCTACTTACGACGCATGCTCTGTTTTTCATGAGCTTACAACTGCACATTTGTGTGCCGGTTTGTGCGGTGCCACATACCGCTTCAATGTACACTGACCGCAACACTTTTCCTTCAGCGAAGCACGTGGATGCTGCTACCACGACAAATGAGGGTAAGTACGCTAGATTGCTTCTCTCGCAAAACGGTGTGAGCATACGAGGAAAGCACTATTTTTTTTTTTTTCAGTTGTCGCCAGAGACAGGAAGTAAAAAGCGTGGTAAGCAGGACTTCATTCCACTGGGGTCAGGAGCTGAGTTTTGCCGTATAACACACCCTCAGTGTCTCATAAGCAGGGTTGTTAAAGTTACTTGTCAAAAGTAACTAAGTTACAGTTACAGATACTCGGCTTCGAAAGTAATTAAGTTACAGACAGAAAAAAATACTGAGATACAGTTATAAATACTTTGGAAAAGTATCCGACTACGGGTGGAGTTACTTTTTGCAATTCTGTACGCAGACCATATCTTTCGCCTTTGGCTCATGATAGGTGTCACTCTAGAGCCACAGAGAAAACTCTTCTTGGGTAATCGTACATAATTGCAGGCAAAACATTGAAAGGAACGTCTAAACTGGGGGTAACCGAGACAGGGACAGGTGAGACGCTCAGAAACTTCGTCTTATGCTCACAGCGGAGACACTTCAGCTCAAGATTCCCGTTCTCCTTCGTTCTGATGACTTTAAAGTGCTCTCGATATTGTGGCCACGGTACCTCTGACAGAACGGAGGCACCTTTGCTCGGGCTACTCGCAGTTACAGCCTCACAGACGGCGTCCGCGCCCGAGGTGGCGTCGGCGCCTTCAAACTCGGCCATTCTCTTCACTACCGCTCAGAATCTCACTTGCGAGTGCGAGGGCGTGAGCACGTGCAGGAAGGGCGAGGAGGAGTGGAGCTCGTGCCTGGTGTCGGCTTGGGAGCCTCGACGAGTTCCTGCTGCTTCTCATGCGCATGGAGGATCCCTAGTGTCGGCGCACCCTTTGCACCACCTCCTTCTCGGCGACGGTGTTGCGTCGTTTTTACTCAAAAAATACTCAAAAAGACAGATAAAAGTTATTGAAAAAGTAATGAAGTTACAGTTAGAAGTACGTGTTTGAAAATGTATCTAATATTAGCTCAAGATACATAAAAAGTATCTAAGTACGCGCACTCAGATACTTTTACTCAGTTACTTAACAACCCTGCTTACAAATGTCACAAAAAGGCGTGCGTCTCCCATTTTCAACAAGTCAGCGGAGAGAAGGATGTCACTCGGATTTGTAGTTGGCTAGGAGTGTGTTATTTGGTGGTGTTCATTTTTATGAGTGAAGGGTAAGGTGGTGCAAGGCGAGACAAATTTGCGATCGAACGCGAAATTTTAATTTTCCTAACTAGACATGGACACGTTCTGAGTGGTCTAGAACTTCTGACCTGCAAAAGCAGAACCGACGAAGCGGTCTAAAATACGCACACAACAAGAAATTCAATGTAAATAAACAATACAATGTCAATATCAATACACTGTCAATACAATACAATACAATGCCATTGTCATTGCCATTGTGTCATCTCCCCCAAACCTCGGGGGAAGATGAGACACGCCCTGGTAACCCAAGCAGTTAAGCCCGTGGGCCCCTACACAACCTTTCCTGATGAACAACCTCACGTGATGTGCAATAAAAGCATACAGTACCCGGTGCTATTTTGCCCCGCCGTCCTTTGCAAACAAGACACTGCCAGTCTGTGTCGCTGGTCGGTCGCTTCTGTGTGGCACTCCTGCTTTGCGCAAGATGTATTTGAAAACAGGAAAATCTTCTGGAAAATGCCGAGTCAATATGATAAAAAAAAAAAAGAAATCGTTTAGGAGCAAGCAAAAAGCCACCTAATAGTTGACTTAACCGTCTCTGAATTGCATTAAATTTAATTTGCATTCAATTAAAATAACGCTAAATGGTCCCGTGTTGCCTGTTGCGTATTATCGGATGCCTAAATTTTTCTGTTCGACACAGAATAACCCATATTCTGCATATATCTAGATAAATGTAAATGTACTACATTCGTGTAAGTGGCCGGGGCCCATCCGAGTAAAATGATGTCACGCGGACCTGCTCTGGCCTTGGCGGTATAACTTTTGCCCACTTTTCCCCCCTTATACTTCCGAAAATCTTACTCTGTACGTTCTGCTCTGTTCTTTCAGGATCTGGCTTTTGATACTGCTTTTAATCAGCGCAGGAGTAATTTGTGAGTATTTACTAGAGGCCCAGTAAGAATCTGTCCACTTACACTCGGTTTTTGATTTCTTGAGAGGAACTTGCTGTGCGTCTCATATACTTTGTGCGACTACTAGCTATGCGGCCACTACTAGTTGTACAAGCTATGCGGCGCATTGTCGGTAGAAAAAAGGCCCGTTGTCGACCATTTTGAAGAGGTGTCCCCACTATATCCCGTGTAATCACACGGTGTCGGTGGTGTGTCTACACGGGGTGATGTGAAACCAGTGTCGGTTTCTCCAAGACGGGCTAAAAAAGTGCAGTCTTGCAAATTCCTGGCGTTCGGCGTGCCACCTGAACATGCGACACTGCTACGCCAATCGAACACTAACTCCTCTGGACCTGGCAAAACAAGTGGCCACGCATTTTCAACCACCCGTAGTGCCCATATATCAGTGTATTTACCATACAGGGTGTTTCATTTAAATCCCTGGTCTGAATAATCCGCGAACGGGTGCGACAGTTCAACTCTGTACCGCCTACAGGCTGCGTACTGTCGGAATGAGTGCCATGAGTGCTCAATAATTAATACAAAATTTAAACTCGTGAAAAAACAGGGCTCCATTTGGCACTTTTTCTTTTATTTTCTTCCTGTCTTCTTATTATTCTGTTATTCTTTCCTGTCTTCTTTTATCTTCTTCCTGCATATTGCTGATGTGATGTGATGTTCAAGCAAGACGACCTGATGTTCAAGCAAGGAGGCCACTGGCTTTAAGTTCCCATAAGCCCTTGCGTGCCACAGGTGGCGCCTGCGATCCCAATGAAGGCTTCTGAGGGATCTCAGGCGGTTGCTATTTTGTGGTCTATTTTTGAAGCATGATGTGGGCAAGCTAACGCTTGTCCCATCCTACAGTTGGCGATACAAGACGACCTTGTTGACAGGACAACACGACAGGTTGCTCTGAGTCTGCAACTTGAACATCGTTATGGCTACCCGATACCAGCTACACCATTTCTACGCAGTTGGTTGTGCTGTGGACATACAATACAACCGCAACCTTTATAATCAACATGCTAGCTTGACACTGCTGGCAGCGAATCATGAACACACTGGTGTAACATAAGCAAAAATAAGGCAGACCGCTGTTCCATCTTGTACATTTCCACATCTTGTATATTCAACGTGCTGAACATGTTAGCATGCAAAAGCTGACAATGAACCAAGATATGAGCCAGTATAGGATCATGAACACACCGGTGTGATCCATGCAAAAACAAGGTAGGCGAACAAGTTGCAAACCACCTGCCACAAGAGCACAAGCTCACACACACAGGCTCTTACGCATTTGTCAAAGTTACATCTTTTATACTAACATGTTGGACATGTTCGTGTCTTCCCAATTCGCCTATTCCCATTTCTGCTAATGCGTTTTAGCGGATTATCTCGCAATCCCATAAGAGGTTCACCAACTTCCAACTAGAGGGTGTCCCATTTGGCCCATTTGGCATTATGCTGAGTCACTTGCACATCGCCCACTGATCAGTGTCACGTGATGAAAGGTGGTGGTCCACTGGAGTGATGCCAAAAGCCACTTTCGCATCTTCACATAACTTTACAACCTCACTGGCTCTATCCAAGCATAGTATTGCGTGTAATACATTTTTTGCACTTCCTGAAAAGTAAATGCAAGAAATTTTGTCGGAAAGTCAAACTTGATTACGCATCCGCAACTTGCCGCCCTTTGCTGGTGTTATTCAAGTGTGCTGTCAAAAGACACTTTACCTGTTTCAGGTAAACCTCTTGCAGGTTTGCCTGTTATAGTTTGTTTCTGCGTGCTTAATTCATGCGGTCTGCTACAGGTCACGTGCACAGGGACCACGCCACGACCATTTGGTTGGTCACGGTGTATCGTTGGCCATGCCCGTCGTATTCCCTCCTCTCAAGTTTTCTTTATTTTTCTGAAGTTACCAAAAACCCAAAAACCTGAGAGAACTGATGTTCTGAGGCTGGAACAACATAGAAGGGAGAAATACATACAAAACCTCAAATTGCTTAAGAAATTAACGATGAAAGATGAAAGTCACTGAAAAGGTTAGCCACCTGTAGGACTTGAACCTACAGGGCTAACCTTTACAGTGACTTTCATATTTCACCCAAAAACCTGTCTCTTTTCCTTTTCATTCCAAGTCCAATTCCTTGAGTCCTCACGAGACCCAGTGTCCCTGCTAGTGATTCTCCAAAGTGGTAGCAGGACCCTTTCCGTGTCCAGTCTATATGGAAACTTATCCCTTTTTTAAGTTGAATCTATTATATCTATTATATTCTCGATAATTATTTATTTGGTTTTATTAGTGGTATTGCAGACGCTTTCGTTTGCAAATGTAAAGGGACCTTGTTTCGTACAAGGTAAGGTCGTCGTCGGACGACCCCATTCATTTCTTGCACACGTCACTGTAGGAGCGGGGCATGTAAATAGCGGCCACTTGTCGATAGTACCGTTTCGCCTTATGAAAGTGCACCCGCAGCCCTCTTTTTGCCTAACGCACTCATCCCTCCCGCATCCTTAGTCCGATAATACGGATTAGGCGAAATGGAAATAGGCGAAATGGCATGTAACCGACATGTTACCACTCAACCCCTGACACCGAATTCAAATGTGAGCTAGTATGGGCTCATCACTGACGTGACATGAGCGGTTCCTGTCTTACGTTGAGAAACGTTCAAGAAACGTAACTTGAGGAATGCACATAAATAAATACATCAATGATGATAAGGCCTTATTCTACGCAGAGGCATGATCTTTGATGCGTACTTATGGGATGGCATTGAAAGGGACTTTTTCAACGTAGATCAGCCTGTCCTTGATTTTCACATTTGCTGCAGGTGCAATGACATGGAAGGAATGCCTTCGCTTATCACTTTGACAACCTCCTGCCACTTGTTCGAATGGATACTGAGAGTAGCTGCCTTCAGAAGGGTATCCTAGTCGCGATGCTTACGACCAAGTGCCCAAGCCCTGAAATTTTGCATGGTGTACCATTGCACACACATGTTTGCATGCAAACAAAAAACTGTGCAACAAAGGTACACCTTTACAGCCTGTGTACGTGACGGTAGGGCGAATTGTGCGGACAACACATCGCCTATTCCCTTAGACAAAGATATCCCCATTCTATAGACAATAGTGTAAGTTGAGAATCTCATGCCGGTTATCGTTCGATCCAGCCGCTGTATCAAAGAAACGAAGCGCAGCAGACACTGTTCCCGACGTGCGCAAAAATCGGGGAAGAGCGCATGTTTTGTGATGCAGCGTCATCCGGCGTCGTCACTGTCTACAGCCATAGAGTATATGTGCTCGTAAGCCTCTTGCGGCGAGCGGTGGCTACAGACACACCTGCAACGTTTGTACAATTTAGAATTCAGAAGCGGTGTCACGATCAGGATCAGGAAACGCATAAAAGTGCGCATTTGTCGATGGGTTAATCATTCATTTCCACTGGCTGGCCATCGTTGTTGTGGCCATCGTTAAGGTCATCGACGTCTCCTAATTCAATCGGCCTGATCTTCACCGCTCAGTGATATGGACCTGTCACTACCGCCAAATTCGCTGTCAGACATTGCGACGTGGCCATGGCAACTTCCAATCGCAAACAACACTTTCGTTATTCGGTCGCCCCAACCTTCCACCGTGGTCACCGTATAACGATGTCAATCCCGTCGTTGCATGAGAGGGAGTTAATCGAGCTGCAGCTTCCAGCGTCTGCTATTACGGCATATTTCTCTACATTTTTCGAAAACCACGTCGTTGTTTTGGATGCAACTTTCGCGACTATGTTCCTGTAGCACCCGTGATATAGCTTCCGCTAAGTTTCGGAATCAGTCGATCTGTGCGAGACCATCCCTCAACTGGAACATCCTTTATAGCACGCTCGTAGCCAGTCATCCGGGGGCGGGGGGTTGTAGCCATTTTCGTGGCTTCTTTGTGCAGGGAAACCCTGTTGCACGGTCCCAGCAAGCTCAACGCAGCCTATAGTGTGGAATGCGTTGTATTGATTCCACGAATAATTTTTTCACTCTTTCAGTCTTGATCATTGTTCGGGATGAGCGTGCACTGATCAACAGTAGGTATTATTTACTACAGGGACCCGATAACGCTCGGAATGTTCGCCGAAGAACACGTAGTGAATCACGAGCCGAAGTGATGCGCAGTTAACGCGCGTTATGGAATAACATGTTGAAGATGAGGCCCCAGGGCGTTCGTTTCTTTCTTCCTCCCTTAAAGCTGTGAAGGGTACACGGAGGGAGTGTTCGGCGGCATCAGAGGGATCGAGATCCTTTCGAAGAGAGCGTAAAACTACAACATTGCAATTCGCCTTCACTTTCAAAATCTGGGAGAAAAGCGCAGATTGCCTCCTGTTCCGCTTGCGCCCCTATTCAAACAATTTTTTTTAGGTATTTCGTCGTAGAGTAGTGACATATTCTCTCCGTAAGGATGTCCTCCTGACAGCAAGTAATACGTGAAAACGAGCACACTGTAGCTTTGCCTCTATGCGTAAGCTAATGTCTTGCTAGAGGTTACTAATGACCTTCTCATCGACTTCTCTGAGCTGCCAAAGATTTGCAGCCGAGTGCAACTGCCAAAACCGGGGTTGCTGGTAACATTCCGAACTTGTTGCTTGCACTGTTTGCAAGTAATTCGTAGCGATCTATATTTATTGCTCTGCTTTTGGGATGACTTTATTTGGGCACTTTTGCATTAATGCATTATGCCTTAATTGATTAATACTTAAGGGGTGTACATCATACACCTGTTTTCAACCAGCCCTCACGATGTCATTCTGTATTACTGGCCAGTGTTCCCGTATTGTCAATCTACATCGACGAATTCTTCACGAGACTGGTTGCGAATGATGTCAGACAACCAATGAAAAACGAACGCTTTGTGGGCGAGACTTCTCTTAGTATAGATGCATGATGATGAGGTGATGAAGATATCGGTGCTCTGCTCGCGGAAAGACACTATAACTGCTTTGGGGAGTTTGTTGGACGTGTGCGCAGTATTTCGCGTTCAGCGCGTTTGCTGTGAAACCGGGTGTTATTTTGTCACCAAACCAGAAGCGGTGAAAACTGCATGTTTACAATTCAGAGAGCAACACTGAAGCTTCAGTTGAATAGCATGCCACTGAGTCTCGCATTAGGCCCTTTCTCTAACACATCTAATATGTCTGCAATCATTTTACAAGTCGTTGTCGTTCATCCACCTGCTTGAGCTCCTCTAGCCCCAGTGACTTTTGAATAAGTGCAGAATAGTAGAACCTAAATAGCGTGTTGTCGAATGAGTGAACTGCTATCCCCGCCTCCTATATGTGTAGTGTCATGTGTGCGTATGTCACACATATTGAAGTAGTGTATGGCAATTTCATATTACTGCGTGTTACAACCTGAAGTCTTCGAGGTAAGAATAGGGTAAATATTAAACATGTGCTATAAATTCCGGAAGACCTTCCTGTCTGCTAAATTCGGAAGCAGGTTCATTTACTCGAACTAGCTATGTACCGATTTAGCACAAACAGTGATGCAACTGCATTTCCTGCCAAACAGGTTAGTGTGCACCCTACAAACGTCTCAGCGAGGTCAATTTCACCCAAAAGAGGCGTCCCTCAATTCGGGTTGCCAATTCGAGGAAGAATCCGTTCAGCCGTTAAACATTAGGATAAATGCAAACCGCAAAGTTCTACTGCTGATGTAACGCCTTGTTAGTCGACAGCAGGCAAACGCACGAACCGTATGTGAAACAAGGGAAAGGGTGTAGGGTTCTCCATGAACCTTATGTATTTCCTGGCTGTTGCTCTTCTTCGATGCATTTGTGCATCTTTTTTACGTGTGATAATTCCTAAAATGTATTCGTTCTTTCTTTAGCCCCGGCAAGTACAGGCAAGTACACCTGATGTCAATCTCGTTGTATTCAGGGGCGTCAGATGTGGTCTGCTTTATAGCATTTATATGATAAGGCTACATGCCGCGTTTGGAGTTAGTGCCGTGTTAGTGACTTATACGATCGCGTGTTGACGTAAACTCCCGATAGCACCTTGGGGCACTATCGCGAAGACGTCGCGAAAAGTCTTCTGAAATGGGTTTCTTTAGTGCGCTTCATTGCGAGCTTAGCAAGTAAGTGCACTGGCCATCGTTGCAACAAGCCTTAAACAATGTTCATCTCTACCTTTCGCGACTTCGAATGGACCTTTCGCCCGAAAAGTGCGTAGAGTTCCCTTTCCCTATCCATAATTTCACTCTTTGGGTGGGTGCAAAAAAATTCGAGCCTCTGCGTTCCCATCACTTCCTTGGTGTAGCACTGGACTCGAACCTGCACTGGGCTCGCCACATTAAGCACCTTGAAACGAAAGTTCAGCGATGGCTTCGTGGAATACAAGATCTTTCTGGCTTGGGCTGGAACTGTGATCAACGCTCACTTCTAGCCGTTCACGCGGCTTTGGTGAGGGCGACTGTGCTTTACAGCCTCCCTCTCTTGCACAGAGTGTCTACAACATCATTAAATATCCTTCGGACCCTATTCGCCCGAAGCCTTCGTCGCTGCCTTTGAGTTCCAAGAATGGCTGAAACAAGCAAGCCCTACCTGAAGCTGGTGAACTCCCGGTGGAGGTCCTCCATGAGCGGGAAACGGCTCGACAATTCCTACGTTTGCGTGCGCACATACCCCGTCACCCACTCTTCAGGAAAATTTGATACCGTCCTGAAAGTGATTTCCATCGCGTCGCGCAGAGGACACGCTAGGCTCTCAGTGATTTCATATCTAAGGACGTCACATCGTCGACCGCACACTGGTCCCTGCCTGTGCCACCCACCTTAGCACGTCTTCCGGACCTCCGGGACCGCAGAGACAAGGTTCCCCCTCAAGTCCTTCGAGCCCAGCTTATATACTGTCGCATAGACGCAAAGCTTTCTACCTCTGCCGCCGCATACACCGATGGCGCATCTAAAATGGCAAGTCCGCGTCGGCGTTCGTCGCCCCATCCGAAGCCGTAGTTGACGGTTGTCGCCTTTCGCATGAACCCTCATCCACAGCTGTGGAACTTTATGCCACACTCTTCTTTCTGCAGCACATCGTTCAATTTACCGCACGGAATTGGGTGGTATTCACTGACTCAACATCTGCCCTGCAAGCAATTGAAAATTCTGGCATCCGAGGTTCCTCCGCACCGTTGGTTATGGATGTGTTAATGGCTTACAAACTCGTCTACGAGGCAGGGCACAGGCTCGTTCTCCATGGGTTCCAGTTCATTGCAGTGTCGAAGGCAATGAACAGGCTGACAGTACCGCTGAAGCAGCTCTCTCGTCTCGGACACAGCCGCGGACTGCTGAGAGGAGATCGCCGGTCCGTGCTTCGTCGCCTCGTGACTCCTCTGGCTACTCCCCAGCGGACCGCTGACATCCCCCCCCCCGCCATGCTGAGCAGAGTTGATCCAGCGCTCGCTTTCCGCATGTCTGCACATATCCCTCGTCAAGATGACACATTAGTTCATGAAATGTTGAACATGAGAGTGGCTTTCATCTTTGATCATCGAATGTGCCTCGATGTGGCCTTCACAGCACCGCTTGAGATAAGTTGCCTCTCCCCACGGCAAGCACTGCGCTGCTGTTGAAGATCTAGAGCACATTTTTCTCCATTCCCCACTCTACCAACCTTCCCGAACCTACCATAACGAGCTCGACTCCTGCCCCCTCTCTCTCACGAAATTGCTTGGTCCTGGCCACATCCAGCGCTCTAACGCTCTGCCCTCAAGGCTCTTCCCTAAGAAACATTGTCATGCCTGAGATATCGGACGGTTATCACACCGGGACTGGCAGGACGTCCACGGGAGGGCGAAATTGGTCCTCTGGGTACCTCCCCCCCCCCCCAATTGGTTAAAATGGGACTCTCACATGTCCGTACGATAAATTTTTGGTTGTTCCTAGGAGGTCATCAAGGACCGATGTAGGAGAGTGTGATGACACAGCAGAGACATAGTCTAGCATCGTTTTATTTTACCTCATTTCCTTTCATCAGAAACCATAACGTGGTGCGTTGCTACCTATACGGCAATGCTTTTCCCGCGAGATATGTAGCCGGAAGAATAGTAACAGTCGTCGTAATGTGGCTCGATTCTATCGTTAAAAGGTTTCCAGTGCAGTAGTAGAGAACATAACGCTTCTAGCAGCTTCAAAAGTTTTGCGAACGTCTGTCTTATGTCCATCCCCAGACGAGGAACAGGGAACCGTTAGAGAACCATATGTGATTGTCATATGGCATCATACGTATTGTTCACACAACAGCCTCTCGAGTCGCTCAAGGAATAGAATGGACACGCGATTGTACCCAGTAATGGTCGTGCATTGCGAGGAATTAGCTGCGTAATGCGGTCTGGGTGGGCGGGCTTGCGGTGACATGTTGTTGTTGAACATGGGTTTAGGAGCCAAGTCAAGAGCTGCTTGCGGGCCCGACTCCAAGGAAGCAAAGTTGTTAGTGTAGTGTATTGTCAATTGCTAGTTGCCCGCAACTTTCGACCGAAGGTTAAGTTCATAATTTTGAAAAGTTGCAGCAAACTGCTAGATATACTTGCCAGTGCACATTTGAGGCCGATGCGATCGGTTTGTTTGTCATCAACGCAACTTAAAGACAATCACAATTTCGACCAGATAAAATCACCGGCGATCCTGCAAAGGCAGCTAAGCGGCCATCATGTGCAGGGGTGGATCTAGGATTTTCCCGTGGGTGGGTCCGCTATGGACAAGTGCCACGTGCGTACTGGGATTTGCCCATTGAACAGCATCTTCAAGTCTGGGATTTGGAGGGTGTAGACCCCTAGACACCCCTAGATCCCCGCCTGGTCATATGATTGGGAGACATAAGCCAAATGGATCCTTCAGGTGGACTGAAATCGATTGATTGTTCTTCCGCAGGAACGAGTACTACCACAGAAGACGACTACCTGACTAAGTCGCACGGTAAGTGCTTCAGGCATTGTTCCTGGACGTACCGAGCTGCAGAGGGGATGGGGGTACGCAGTGGCATCGGAACTATTTTTCTACTAAGGGAGCGGGAAAAAAAAAGTTGCAGTAAACTGCTAGATATACTTGGCAGTGGACATTTGAGGGCGATGTGGTCGGTTTGTTTGTAATCAAAGCAATACTTAAACGAAACTTAAAGACAATCACAATCACGACCAGATAAAATCACCTGCGATCCTTGCAAAGGCAGCTAAGCGGCCATCATGTGCAGGGGCGGATCTAGGATTTTCCCATGGGTGGGTCCGCTATGGACAAGTGCCACGTGCGTACTGGGATTTGCCCATTGAACCGCATCTTCAAGTCTGGGATTTGGAGGGTGTAGACCCCTAGACACCCCTAGATCCGCGGCTGGTCATATGATCGGGAGACATAAGCCAAATGGATCCTTCAGGTGGACTGAAATCGATTGATTGTTCTTCCGCAGAGCTCAGCAGCGACGAAGGAACACCAACGACGACCTCAAGCATGCAAACAACGACGAAAAGCACTCCAACAGTTACAACGCAGGGTAAGTGCTTCAGGCATTGATTCTGGGCGTACCGACCTGCAAAGGGGGTGGGGGGTACCGGTACGAGCATTTGTAGAAATTTCAGAGATAGGGGCGTTACTGCGGTGCGCTGCTACCTATACGGCAATGATTTCGCGCGAGATGTGTAGCCGGAATAGTAACAGTCGTGGTAACGTGGCTCGATCGTTGGGTTCGCAGTGCAGTGTTAGAGAACATAATGCTTAGAGCAGTTTCCAAAAGTTCCTGCGAGCGTCCATCCCCAAAATCAGGAGCGAGGATACCTTGGAGGCCGTCCGATAGGGACCTTTATTCGATTGTTGTGCGGCATGATGTGTATTGTCTACAGAATAGCCTCAGAGCGGCAATACCCTGAGGAGCAAATATTATGCTTTCAGGTACGTATGAAGATAATATACCTTGAATTCTACCATAAGCATCATCATCATCGTCATTTATTTTCCTTGAGCCCTCATGCATGCAATACAGGGGTGGTAGTACACAAATTGAAAAGGTGTTCCAGGCAAATTACGACATGTACATAATTGTACAGCACACCTGAACTAACATTGCAGAAGTAATGTGTATGAATATGTCAGTGAGCAGATACTATAAACATAATTTACGTATCTTTTGTAGATATTTCACAAACAAGGAAATAGATCAACGAACGCTATTAGCCGCGAGAACGCGGGCTTTTTCTGTGGGCTTTTTCCAGTCAAGGATATTTCTGTCCGGGTTGCCGATGCGGCAGCCCAACAATGGAAGACTCAGCAGAAGGAGCATGAAATGTATGCCTACGCGGTAGCCGCGGCACATCACGACCGCAGGACGTGAAATCAAACGAAAATCTGGAACTATATTCCCCGGGGCTGGAAGCGGACATCGTCTGATCCTCAATCCTTTTGCCTCTTGCAATTAAACCTAGCTTTCCTGACGCGGTCTGGGGCTCAGCAAGAGCCTATCGTAGTAAGCTAGCACTGCAACGAGGACTGACAGGGGAGAATAAAAACAAAAACAAATACTGTGCTAGACTTCCAACAACATATTTTATTGACTCCGAAACATGTTCCTTTTATGAATGCCTCCATTGTAATCATCCACGTGTCACATTCCAGTCTACACATCAAATCCCTTTGTCCCACTTCTCCAGGAACATTACCTCTTTATCAAATAACGTCACGGATGCCTGGCTAACGCATAGTGACCCCGTGACGTTAGTCGTTGTTGGAAGTCTAGCGCAGTGTTTGTCTTCTCCCCTGTTAGTCCTCGTTGCAGTGCCAGTTTACTAAGATGGATCCATACCAAACAGCAAAATATAGCAAATTCTAAAAACACTCTACGCTCAAGAAACTTAAAATAAAACTCGTCACTCAGGCTTCTCCACAAGATGCACAAAAATGATCTCTGCTCCTTAAAATCACAATCGCCAGCTACCCAACAAGTTGTACAAATCCTTAAACTCAAAATTGCTACGCAGGCAACCTAACTGAACCATTTTTACGTCTGTCTCGTCAACTTCACTTAGCTGCAGGGGTGGGGAAGTCCGGATATTCTTCGAAGAGGCCTGAGACGTCTTCTTGTCGGCTGGGTATCTTCTGGAATTTTTCTCGACGTCACAGCGTGGCACACAACACGTGCACACGTCCCAAAAATAATCTAACTGCACTGTACTGCAACCTGCACTTGACACTTCAGGCCGATTGTGGTGCCAACATCGCTGCTATTGCCGCCTCCACTATTCCCAAACTTCCCCGGCGGACAGACCGCTGCTATCCCCCTCGCGTTTACATTCTGCCGTCTTCTAGACCAACCACGGGGCGAGTCTCTCAAGTTCATCCAACAATCCTTTATAAAACCCCGTTGAACGCAGGGGCGGATCCAGGGGGGGGGCAAGGGGCGCCCCCCCCCCCCCGAGACATACCTCTACCCCCCATTCCGGCAGATTTTCCTGCCGCACGCTCTGTTTTCCGCACACGCCGCACGGTGGCGTTCCTCTACAGCTTGCTAAGCTTCGCAACATGTAGATCATAAATAAAGTTCTGGTGTGAAATGAAAGCGCAGCAGCTCGCCGTCTTACATGACGACCCCCCTTCTCTTTTTTAAGTGCCCCCCCCCCCCCCCCCGAGGATCTTCCCTGGATCCGCCCCCGGTTGAACGGGGCTCTCACAAGCCACTCCACGGAACATCCCTCTTTTCTTCGGCAGGAAAAAGTCACGACTCCACTGTCGCAAAACTCAACTATGGGCGCTTTACGTAAAACAACAACAATAATTTATTTGTAGTAGAGTAGCGCGGAAAACACACGGACACAGAAGAGAACAAACTGGAGCTTTCTTTCAACACTTGGAAAAATGTACATGAACACATAAGGCCACACAGAACCCACAAAAACCTGCCGTCACACTTCGTTCCGCCGGAGAAATGAGGCTTGTCTATCATGAAATGATATCTCCTTTCCGGATAGGTTGGTCGACGTCGTCGCCACACATTCATCACCCAACTTATCAATTGCGTTTACCTCCACTATCTCCCGTGTCAATCGACAAGAAGACCTTGACACGCAGATCGTGTCTGAAAACCTCGGTGCACACCCACATGACTCGCAGTGGAGTGCCAACAATCCTTCTCTTTTGTTGTCCACATTATAGGAATGCTCTTTTAGTATTTCATTGACGTAATACTTCCCGCACGACAGCGGGATCTTATAGACTACATTTGTTGTACACTGTAATGGCGGGTTCCTATGCTTATTAGTACACGTACCAACAACAGCATCATCGACATTCTTCATCCCGGACAATTTTCTCAACTTATCTGGAGTTGAAAAAATCACATCCACATCCCATCGCACGGAGAGCACGGACCTCACATACATTTTTCAAGCGGCGCAAGAATACGAGACACAATGACACATGTAACCGCCGCCCCACCGAACATCAAGCACTTCATACCCCACGTAGGGACGAACGACAAAGGGACATCAAATGGTAGACAGCACAACACCTCATCCAGGAATTCGAAGCACTAGTGTCCTCCATCACAAATAACAGACCAGGTGCTGAGATAGTACTGTGGCGGCCCGTGGACGACGATGAAGACGTGCTTCCGCCATGACCCGCCGGGACATTCCATCATCGCCGGTCAGGACTCGTGTGGAGGAAGACCATCGTCTATGGCGGGCTAGAAGGACTGGTGTGCAAAGCGCCTAATCTAATGCATGGGGAGCGCGTGGTCACGACCGTGGACAAGATGGCGGCGAATTGCACGAGCTTTTGCGCTGTCGCTCGCTGCGCGCCACGCGGAAAGGCACATTTTTGTGGGGCTCACAAACGCTCTTCTGTTGCGAGCCGACCACGTGCCGTTCCTGCAGCAGAGATTCGCGCCGGCTGAAAAGTTGTACAGCCCATCTGCGCGAAAAGTCGCGAGCGCTCGCGCGAGGTCTTCTCTCTGGTTGTTTATTTAGTTTTCATGTGCAAATATAGCTCGTTCGGGACGTTGAACGATTGCTGCGTAAGGCATTCTGTGAGTTGGCAATACAAAAAGGCATTCTCTGAGATGAGACACACTAAAGCAAATATTCCCTTGCCGCAGTAACAACGCTGTAAAACGTAAAATTTTTGGGAATGCCCAATATGGGTCGGCTAGCTACCAATGCATACACCCATAGACATTGATTAATAAACATCCCCTGGCATGGGCGCCGATAGGATTTTCCCCAGGGGGGGGGGGGGAAACTAATGCCGACCGAGGTGGTGGTGGTGGTGGGGGGTCGTTATGGGTGCCACGAGTGCAGGGTGGGTGTGGAGGCGTTCGGGCTGGTGCTCAAGGTACGGGATATTCCTCTAGTTATGGGTGTCTATTCGGAACTATATTGTTTTGGCTCAGTAACCCTATGCTTCGGAATTTTTACGTTTTGCCGTTTCTCGGCAACGCAATCCCTTGTCCGTGCAAAGGCTCGCTCCTGATTTTCTGTTTCATACTACGTTTGCCGTCGCCACTCCTGCTGCCCTTTCCGTCAGCGATTATCTCATTTCTGTTGATTTCGCAAAAACGAGAACACACGGTGAAACAGCCGTGTCTACTTGTGACAAGTTGACAATATCAAGTGGTGGCGTATTTTCAGCAGATATGGACATCAGTATCAGTATAGACGATAATTCTCTACCCTCACTCCCTATGTCCCTCACTCTTTAGACAGAAACTGTAGGCGCGTTTGCTTTTCTCGCGCAAAAGAGTTGATAGCTTTTTCCACAAATGTGTTGTCGCCACCCACTTTTTCGCGATGAACAGTTCATCATACACAGCGCGTTTAGCCGGTCTTCAGTCATTGTGGAACGAAGCCAGGTTCTTACGCTCCGCAGGGTGCTGAAAAACCGTTCCACGGCACATGTTGTAGCAGGCAAACACCATGAAAGAAAAGTGTGCTGCTCCCAATACGAGCTAACCCCAGATGGACATTGTTCATCGTCGTTAAATGTGTTGGGGAAGGAAGCCTATCAAAAGGCCGAAAATCATAACGCTTGTAGACGTTGTTGTAGCATTTATCAGTTTACGTAAACGCACAAAACGCTGACGTCGTGTAGCCTCCTAACAGTGGTGCCAAAATAAGGGAATAAAAGCAGCTGTTGACCTTGAATTCACAGAACAAAAAAAGAAGGAAAGTCAGCCTCGCTACTAATTAGGCGCATCCAACACATGCATCAAACAAAGGTGGCTGTATCTGATGCAACCATGCCTTTCCACAGCAATTTTTCAGTCTTGCCACAGGGGCTCTCTCGAGCAAATGCACCAAAAATGAAGAATAGTTGCAGAATAGTTGGTGCTCGAAATGGCCATTTCGAGCACCAACTATTCTTCAAAGCGAATTCCATGGAATAGTCGGACCAAATGAAGCACGTGCCAATTTAGACATGGTAGCGGCTCTGTAATAACGTGGTAACGTAAAAGTAACTCGTTACTATCGAGTAACGGGAACGCGTTCATTTTGTTACTTTTGTAATGGGTAACGTATTTAGTTCCTTTTTTTCATGGTAACGAGTACCGGTATTTAGTTCCTTTTTTTCGGTAACGTGTACAGGTCTGCTCCGAACCCCCCTCAAAGGTCGATTACTGGGAAAACTGCTACGGCGCGCGTAATGCACAGCGTTTGAGATGCAAACGTTATGCCCGCTAAGTTGTGCTTTTGCTCTCCGACAGGGAAGTAAACCTTCGACCCCGTAAATATGGCTTGAACCGAGGGTGGCACAGTCGGATAACGCGTGCCACCTTCTCTTTTTCGTCTACGAGAGGGTACGCTCTTCGATACAGTTCCTGAATCGTTCAAATGTATTCCAAAAGGCTCTCATCACTATGCCGCGTTCGTGCTGCAAGCTGCGAGGAGGATCTCGTCCCGAAACTCCTCCTTGAATACGCTCATCAGGCGCGTTTACATGAAGGCGACATAAGTCGACTGGGCGAGATAGGTCGATCGATCTCCCCTCTCCATGTAAACCCGCCTACATCGACCTAAAGGGTACGTCAACGCAGCAGAAATAAGTCGCTACGTTGGCGTGGTGTCGTCTGTCGTCTGCGTCTACGACTGGTGTCGTCTCGCCTTTGCCATGTAAACCGGGCAAGTCGACTGTGCCGACGGTTTCCGCTATGTCACAACCGCATCTGCCGCCGTGCTCCGCCCGCAACATAAATATGGCGACGGATGGATGGTGCGATGGTGCTTGTGGGGGTGAGTATAGGGCTGTTGCCAGACTGGCATGCAATGCAGCCAAAACAAGACTCGTTCCAGGTGTAGATTTATTGACTGGGCCGTTGGTAGAAGGCTTTAATGTTTATAGGTGCAGTAAAGGAAGTAACACACTGATCAAACAGTATGCAATTGCAAAGTGACCACTTTATTGCCTTGGTGGCGCTGTCATCGACTGAGTCGACTGAATTGCCCGGCTGACTAAGGCGCATCGCTTCCTGCCATGTAAACTGTCCCAAGTCAATCTTTGCGATCAGTCGACTGTTGCTTTCACTCAACGTATGCGGCCTTGTAAACGCGACTATAGCGAGAAATGGGGGCTGGGGCTGAAAATTTCAATTTTCAACAATGGACATTCGAATGGTACACTTCTTAAAAGGGGCAGGGGTACTAGATCGTCCCTTTCAACGGGACGACGTTCCCCTCAATGCGCGTAATAAACGAGCTGTAGAACCGGCAGCTGCTTATGCGTCACTCTTTTACGGGCTGTGAAATTCAGAACGGATATTTGACCTGCGTCTTGCCGTATATGGTGGGGCAAAACACAGACACGTTGTCTTTCTCGTACTCTCCATGCACATATTGTTCTGCATCATCACGATGAAATTGAGAAACCCTTTGACGGTCACTTCCACGTACAGAAGACCGGTTCTGAGCGCGCAATGTTGCTGATGTTGTGTGTCTGCGTTCTCTTCCGTCCTGTTAAGTCCGCTATATTAGGCAGCGGTGATTGCTAAGGCTTACACACCAGTCCCCGGGGCTCTCTCGGAAGCAATTAGTCGCCGCATTCAGGACGCGGTGGTCATGTCCGAAAGGTTACAGGATATGCCTGTCATTCCCCTGCAATTAACCACAGGAAGAACAGCTCCTCAGACTGGGTGACTTACTGACTTTGTGAAATATCGCCAGATCAAAACTAAAGTGACCCGATAACTTAAGAAAAAGACCGGAAGCATCGGTGTTCACCGTTCAACCAGGCAACAAGCTTTGTTGTTGAAGCTTTCTTGTTTTATTTTCTTTCTTTTTTTCGTGAGAAGAAATGTATGCACCATTTCTTCTGCACGTAGTGTCGCGCAGCCAACATTGGTTCCTGGCAGTCGGTCATTGGAAAGTGCTGGTTTCACAAGTTTCCACAATGTCTGTGTAAAGACACATGCCACGTAATACTCAAGGAGTCTTTCAACCCTTATGCCCCTTTGGGAAGGCCGGCTCAGCATTTTCAAGCGATGAGCGCTGCCTGAGCAAACAGAAAAACCAAGAAACTTTGTGCACGATCTCCCCTCCGATATATTGGAGAGATTATTTGGCTCCTTTTGGACTCTACGTGCAGTCCAATGAGACGAAGACCAGAAGTATGCTGGCAGGCTGGCAACCTGCAACAAGATTGAGTGGGTGTGAATGCCTCCGTCCGAAGGTGCTATACGGCAGTTGAGGTGGCCATACATGGCTAGGTGGCTGAGGCTTTTTGTCAACTAGTGTCTGCAGCTTCATCAGCAGCTGTGGGTAATGTAGGTCAACATACATGGAGAGCTTCATGTACATGTACAGAAACTGGCCACCGTCACCAGCCACATGTCGAGCAATACCGAATATGGACCATCTATTGGTATCCTACTTCAGTAGTCAATAGGTGCTCACAGGGGAATACAGCATACTTCGAGGGGATTCTGACATCAAGACATACCGAAAACCTGGACGCCTCAGACGCCGAACCAGGGAAAAAACACTGCGCAGTGTCAGGCAGTTGGTTTGCTCAGGAAGCAAACCTGGTGCTGAAACTGAAGGGTGCTGATGTAACTGCACCACTCGTCGAGCCACAAGATTGAATCACTGATCCCCTGTGAGATCGTGCAAGCAGAAGAGGATTTCATACACAAATCCCTTCCGTACGCAAACACGTTTCGGTGTACAGTAAACTTTTTACTTTGTTCGTGTAAATAGCTTGTCCCATGGCGCACGCCTTTTTGGTGTTGCTTTTATACTCAAATGATGGGTGTTTTCTAATGCACCCTTTAGTTAAGTGTATTCCTAATAAAACACTGTTATAATGGGCGTTTGAAAACAAAAACACCCTTAAAAGTGGAGTATTCTATTGAAAACACATTTAATGATGGAATTGTTTGCTGGCAAATATCCCTCGCAAATAGCTAGTGTAATGCAAGCTTCCGCGGGAGCATGCCGAGACCAGTGGCCGAGACATACAGTTCGACGTTCTTGCTTCTATGGCAAGCACCACCCTGAACACGGCAGACTACCAGCCGTGGTTCCATCGTAGAACCTAAACCGGAGCGCAATGCGTCGCAGGCACGCCTCGTTAGCTTGGTAACACTGTGGGACCAACGTGAGTGCCGAGCCTTGAAGAGACTTTGGGCACCCTCAGTAGCCTATATTCCCAATTCAAATGGGGTGTATAAAAGGTGTATTAGACGGTAAACACCTGTTTCAACGCCCCACTTTACACCCTTGATGGTCGACATTGAATCAAACGTGGTGTATGTCGATATTACACCTTTAGTAATGCTCTTCTTGCACCGTTTGCGGAATAGAAAATGGTGTTTTTATAAGAATACACCTTTTTTGAGCAAATAAAGGTCTAAAATGATCTACTGTGTGGTCTAACTTGTTGGTCATATTTTGTTGCAATGTGTCGTTGCCAGGGGACAGCACTTGCCGTTTTAGTTTTTGTGCTCGCGGATCTCGAGACATGCCATCTCGTTTTTCTATTTCGGCTCACTTTCGTTCTTGGCCTGTCTCATTAAACAAGCCTGATCCCCTCGACTCCGAGTCTGCGTCCCTGTTTGCTTCTGCCGTCTTCCGGCTCCTGCACAACATAACTTGCTACTAGGCTTGTAGATGCACATTCCTAGTACGTGAAAAAGAGATAGTAATAGTTAGTTTGTAAAGCTCCCCTTTCCTCCATTTTCGTCTATTACGACTAGAATTCGTACCATTCTCCGTTTTCTTCCGTATTATGTAATAATCATATATAAAATTCCTGAAACTGACGTTACTGAGGCTACTGTGCAGCGACGTTATCCCTCAAAGAAGATATCTTGTGCAGTCTTATCGCCGTTCAACGATAACACCTAAAGTCCGGCACTAATTAGTGTAATGTCCCTGCATTTTGTTGCAATGCACGGTACGTTTTCGGATGCGATAGGTTAAGCTGCGATTCACTCTGTATATCTTCTAGTATTTAAAACCGGCGGCCCGCTACCGGGAAGAAGTGGTGCGGTTCTTCGTCACTTTAATGGAAGGTGTGGAGGAGGAATAAGGGTCAACCATTCTGCAGTTTTCAGTAGAAGCTTCGGAAAGGGCAGGTTCATGGCCTTCCCGCATCATTTGAGCACGTTACCTTCAAACAATGCCGTTGCCGTTATTCCGATACCGTAACAACCACGGTGCACGAATAACAGGCGGACGCTGTGGGATCCCACTTGCTCTCCTGGAAAGTGGGTTGCTTGGGTGTTTGCAGGGCATAATTCATCAGGAACAGTTACTCAGAGGGGAGGGCAAGCGCAGATAAAAACGGTGCTCTCATTGTAACGGCACAGTAGCAAAAAGCAGCACATGCAGCGAAACAGGTGTGCGAATCTCAGTGGCGAAGTTAATTCAGCGCTTCATAGCATCTGTCTTTCTGTACGCCTCCACCAGCGCGCTCACTACCGGTAATAGGAATATGTCGCTGGGCTACTTTGCTTTTAAATACTGCTTTGCTTTCATACCAGCTGTGAAGAACCAGATGCGACTGCTTAACCGCGTCCCAAACGTGTCCCAAATGGACGTAAACAGCCCAGGCGTTACACAAACGTTATGATTTCGGGGGCGCCGTACAGTCAGTACAGTTTAGAGTGTCTAATGTAACACCGTCGATCGCTTCTCGGTCGCTTCTGGGAAAGTGGGAAAATGAGCACGGAGTGAACACAGATGCTCGTCTTCTCCCGATTGGTGGTTGCTCTGTCTTGGGAGTCCTTTAGTGGACGCTCCCTTGAACCGTGGCTTCCTTCCTTCTGCCGTTTCGGCGTGACCCTTGTTTTTTTCTTCGGAGGCTGTAAATGTCTCTTCCCTTGGATTCTTATCGAGACAAAACCGAAGAGGCAGTTATAGCCCGACCACGACCAGAATTTATAATTTTCCCGACTTCGCGAAATCTCGTTTTCTGTACTCCACTGATGTTCCGCGTGTTCCGTGTACCCGTAATCGCTTTCATGTTCGTTTAATGACGTACAGCTTTTATTGTTCATTAACATCTGTCTCCCACTTTGAACAAATC
Source organism: Ornithodoros turicata (assembly GCF_037126465.1). Lineage (NCBI taxonomy): Eukaryota > Metazoa > Arthropoda > Arachnida > Ixodida > Argasidae > Ornithodoros > Ornithodoros turicata. The sequence continues at coordinate 225,661,750 of NC_088201.1, forward strand.
ACGGGATCGAATGATAGCACTTGGTAGCAAGGATCCGTTTCTTCGGCTGTCCAGAGCGACGCTCCCGTATTTAGCTGGCTAACCTTTTCAGTGACTTTTATCGTTAATTTCTTAGGCAACTTGAGGCCTTGTATGTGATTGATGTTCTGAGGCTGGAACAACATAGAAAGGACAGTTATCCCACTATTTCCGCCCACACGCCCAAATTTTGCGGCACCATTTTCTCCCACGAGGCCCGGTAGCCCGTCTCTGTGGCTATGACAGCTGAAAGCACGTTTGCGATTGGCTAAGGCCGTTGGGAACACTATCGATGAGCAAGCAGCGCGAGCAAGCGAGCCGCAACAAGGGTGAGCCGATAGTGCACTTTTCCTGCAAGAAGCTGTCCCATATACTGCTCTCCCAAGAGGGGCGCAAAGACCGGACCGCAGGAATACGGAGTGGGGAGAGGCCTGCTTATCTTCCCCAGGGGCGACACAACGTTTGTTTCAATGCAGCGCACACTTCCAACTTCGAATATTTCCACAGTCATTAACGAAAGAGGAATAAGTGCAATCGTAATGAAACTGCAAATGCACTTGACGAATCCAGGAATAAAAAGAACTGATCTCGAAAAAAAAAAGAAAATGCTCTGCCGGGAATCCCGAATAACGCTCACCTTCAGAAGGTCATGCCCACGAGCATGCTCTGCGCGGTGGCGTTACGTAATGGATGATGTAGGGGTGCAGGCAGTCTACGTACCGTAACGTTGCAGCTGAAATGCGGATCTATAACACAATGTTGAGCTGAACCACTGCAGTGTCGGCAGCGCCGATATTATATACCTATCGTACATCGTATATACCTATCGCAAGCACATCGTTACGATTTCCAAAGATATATATATATATATATATATATATATATAAAGAGGGGGGGAAAGCCATTAATAAAAATAAGTAAATGATGCTAGACGTGTTTGAAATTCAAACTTACATATTAAAATGGCTTCTATGGCTGCACGTAGAGAAACAGATACTCATTGAACGATGCGACAGCACCAGAGGACACGTGTTTCGCCGTGTTTGCGGCTCGTCGGCCCTGGGTAGCTGCGCATCGTTCGGGATTGGCAAACCAGGGGTCACACAGCGAGCGATATACACCTGGGAGGGTGACACTGCACTCCTCAATGCCACAGTGCAAGCCAGTGAATTATAAAGAGGGGGAAAAGCCATTAAAAAAAAAAAGTACATGATGATGATCTTCCCGACGCGTTTTTCCCGCTTCTTGCCCAACACAGCAAAATATAGCTCGAACCGGCCTTCTCGTGATGTCACTGAATGAACTGAATGTCGTCTATGCTGTAATACACACTCTATGTTCACTCATCGCACACACCTTGTTATAACTTGCTCAGAGACTGGCCGTTATTGAAAACTGAAAACCAAAATGAAAAATTTGGGGGTTGCTGGATGACGAAGATCGCGTACAAGGCGGTGCTGGAGGTGGTGGTGACAGAAAGAAACCTAAAGTAGCCAAAAAGGCCTAACACAACTGAATGTTCGAAATAACACCGAGGAGGAAATACCTCGCGCACTTGGGTGGCTGTTTTCCTTTCTTCAGTTTCGGTTTCGTATTTGTTTGAGAACGCGGCTCAATCCGCTGTGTAAATCTCACTTCCGATCCCTCACAGTTCGCATTAGGTCTGAATCGTTTAGCGAGCCGGTAACCGCTTAAATTTATTTCGATTCAGTTTCAGTTCGGTTCCGGTTTAGTGGTATTGTGTTCGGGTTCAGTTTTGGTTGCAATCCCTGATAACAACGGGAAACATATTGTAGTGGTTGTGACAATTTTGTATGTGTGCGTTTTGCTATCTAGTACAATGCTATCGCCACGACCTACTCTATACTAGAGACCTGGACAGCTAGCGATCCCCTATGGGACAGACGGGTCACGGCTTAGTTACGTTAGTGACCGCTGCAAGCGCCACATAGCATTATTGGGGAGAGGGAATCACCCTTGCCACCGCCTTTAGTCTGCTACGCAGGGATACAGAGGCTGTTGCTAAGCACGCGCTATTATCTCTCTTTATACTCTCTTATACTGCTTCGTCGTTGTCAACACAGCCTACCATACATCGCCGCGGTTTCGACAAGTCGCGGTTTCGATTGCCAGAACTACTACCCCGGTGCTGGGAGCATTGCGGATGTCCAGGTCTCTAGTATAGTAGTAGGTCATGGCTATCGCATTTGATATGTGCCAACTGCCAAAGTGCATTTTGAATCCAGTTTTTACGCTTACGTTTTGTGTTTTACAGTTGAACCCGACCTGAGTGAGACGTCACAGACATCGAGCACGTCCAGCACGACGTCGACCAGCACGACGTCGACCAGCACGACGTCGACCAGTACGACGTCGACCAGCACGGCGTCGACCAGCACGACGTCGACGTCGTCCAGCACGACATCGGCGAAGCCGCCACCACCAACAAGTGCCCGTAAGTATCAGGCTTGCAATGTACTGTTGCGAGGATACAGACAAAGTACGCAACTGCTCAGGAGGAGGACCAGAGCTCGCGAGATTTCGATTTGTCCTGCACGCGCGCTTCGGCGCTAGTGGCCCTGACGATATTGCCGCCACAGTGCTCCCCTCTAGAGAGTGACTGGTGGACGAGTGATATCTCAATAGGGTGGAGAACCAGGCGATGTGACGGGTTGTAGACGTTGGAGGAGGCGGATAAGAAGTGGGGAGGGAAACAGCGAGGACAGACATCGAGTGGATGAGTTGGCTATCGATGTAGGCTGTTTTCAGGCGCTCGGTTCTCACGATGTCCTCGTGACCATAATGCAGCACTGGGTCGATGTGGACTGGGTCGTCGAAGGACTTTGTAAGGGCTGGTGTGGGTGGCTTCCGTGTTGCGTCAGTCCGGACTAAGACAACTCCAGGTCCGGGTGTTGGTCGGTCTTGGAATAGTGTGAGGGTCGAGTAGAAGCTGGTCGGAGGGCGTTCATTGTACTGCGCAGACGAGAAACCTAGTCCGAAGTAGCGAAGGGTGGTTTGTTAGCTCGGGAAGACACAAGCTCAGCGGGAAGTCAGGCGGTAGAAAACTCGAAGGGACCAGGCGTGTATGTCGCTGGGTCTTGTCGCTTGTCGTGTATGTCTGCGTCATTAGAATATTAGCGTCGTCACTGGCGGCGGCATGTCGAACGTCGCAACCCCACCCCAACCTGGTACAGTGAATTAGAAGAGTACAGGTCGTTCGGTTTCGGAGTAGGGTTGCCACACTCTTAGAAATGAACTTCGCCGCATAGCACGCTCCTAGCCAACTATAATCTCGAATGATACCGTTATCTGCCGTGATTTGTTGAAAACGGGAGGCGTACGCCCTTTTTGTGACACTTGTCACAAAAAGGGCGTACGCCTCCCGTTTTCAGCAAATATACGATATCATTCGAGTTGATGGTTGGCTAGGACCGTGCTATGCGGCGAAGTTCATTTTTAAGAGTGCACTTTATCCGTCGGCCGTGGGGTGTTAGCGCAACGCAGTGGGCTGGCGGATATAGACCTATGAATCGATACAATGTATGGTATTTTTTTAACCGGACGTTGCTCTGATTTGTTGAAAACGGGAGGCGTACGCCTTTTCTGTGACAATTATGAACAGCATAAGTGTCACAAAAAAGGCGTACGCCTGCCGTTTTCAACAAATCAGGGCACATAACGATATCATTCGAGATGGTGGTTGGCCGGGAGCATGCTATGCGGTGAAGTTCATTTTTAAGATTGTACGAAAGCGCGAGTCGTCAGGATTGTACCTTCACCCAGAACCCCCCACGTAAACCTTGAATTCCGGACTGTAGAAATCCGAGCAACCGCACTCCAGAGAGGTCGACCGAGCATTTGGCAGAATGAGGCCAGGGGGCGCTGTAAGTGGGGGGCGCTGCTGACATGGGAGGGCGGGATAACGTTCGTTTCCGTTGCACCATTAGCTTTTTTCTTCCTTCTACAAATTTTGTCATCTCCACATTTATGTTTGCTATTTCTGCTGTGCGCTCGTGTTTTGAAAGCAACCTCGGTGATAAACTGCTAGGAACGCGGTTGTGGGCAGATCGCCTTCAACTCTCGGATGAAACCCAGATCAGTAACCCAAGAAAACCAAGATAGATCGGTATAGGGATCGCCATACCGCGATTTAATTACTGCTAATCGGCATGTGTTTCAAATTGATATTCGTTTATGCGGAAATAAAACCATCACCATTTAGTACGAAGTAGACCTGACGAGGGAAGTGAATTCTATTTCGTTCGGACAGAGGCCGAGTCACGTGATGAGGAGTACTAAGTGAGCCGTAGTGGTACTTTTATTCGGCGTTTTCCTATCATGTACTACCAAACTGGTTCACGACAGAAAAATAGGAAAATACGGAAAGGCAATTTGTCTCGAACGAGCATTCTTTTAGGAGCCGAGCCATTGTGAACAAGCTTCAAGTGTTTGCGGGTTATTATCAGAACTAGGGATGGGCTAACCGAATCCGCGAATCCTTCACAGGGATTCGAGATTCGGGAATCCGAACCCGGTGCCCAAAACGCTGAATCGAATCCACCAGCCGGTACGTTGCTCTTGGCTCTCATTTAAGTCACATATAACATGGTAAACAACACATGTAAACAATAACAACAACACGTTAAATTCCATTTAGGAAGAAATATACGGGTATGTTTGCTCTTGAAAGTGAACTATTATTTAATTTGTTTCTCGTTAAACAAAGATATCAAATTCTGCTTCAATGCACTAGAAGTGTTTTTCCCTTGGCTTTCTAACTACTTTTTTTCAAGGATCCGAAAGATCCGAGATTCGTAAGATTCATAGATTCGCAGAACCTTCATTGGGTTCGGATACGGATTGGATTGAATCCACCCCATCTCTAATCAGAACCAATACATTCAGGTTGTTCTAGGTGTCTCCCGGTGCCACTAGACACACAACACAGCTAATTGCTTGCATTACATGTAAATGGGAATTATGCATCTGATTCAGTTCATATTCACGAGTAAGTAGTTAACTGGCAGGGGTTCATCGCTCTTGCAAGAAAGCCCTCCAGTCATACCAAACATGATGCAAACTAAATTGGTGCAATGTGGCATTCTGTACTGTATTGAAAGGGACAGTCTCGTTCAGCCGGGCTAATGCGCACGAGGACTATCAACGAACTCGTATTCACGGAATTTCTCTAAACGTTGCGTAATATCAGACGGCGAAACCTTCACTCTCAAGCAACGTCACGCATGACATTGGTCTCCGGGTAAGTCGCTCATTGGCTGAGCGAAGAATAAAATGGCTGTTTGCAGTTACCGCAGCTGTCATGGCAGTTGCAGCTCGCAGAAGGATTGTGGGTTGTCATCCTCATGAGCTCCCATTTGCTCGCGAAGTGGGGACAGCTCAGATGTAACAAGAGCTGCAACCACAGACATCAGACAGATCTCCACCACGAGCCGTTGATGCTGACCGTGCACTAACTGTGGGGTTGACTGAAAATGGGGCGCGTAATCGGCTACGCGTCTCTTTCACACGTTTTCTTTCCGCGAGCACATAATGCGGATTTTTAATAAACACGCGCTCCTTCTCCACGTACGTCGACGTAGTTTTTGGTTGGTCCCGGCTGCATGCGACCGTCAATTACGACGACTTGTGGGTGGGGTTGGCCTACAGCTACCACCAATTAGGCTGCGAGTTCACACGTCCCCGCAGTCATTTTTGAAAGTCGTCCACTCATCCAATCACCCGCAGGGTGATGAAGCCATTTTGGTATTGTTGCGGTATGCTGTGCAATCTTTATCAGTATGTCTATTTTCAACTCTACGAGAGACATTTTAAACGGTTTGAACCAGTTTTCGTGTGCTGTGCCCATCAGTGTACCACATGTGAGAGGTAATGTCAGGTTCCGCCGATGGCTTGCTCCTCCTTCCTTCCTCTCGCTCCGTAGCGTTTACACTTCATAGCTACAAGGAACAATGCAGCTCATTCTTTACTGTACCAAAAAAAGTGCTGGGAAAATGCGTACAACATACAAAAGGCTTCTGGCCGTACTGCTTGCGGATGTCACGATTACAATTTCCGTCGCCTTTCACACTGGGACGCTGAATGAAGCAGCAAAGGCATCACTGCAAAGAGTAGCTAGCTGTAGGGTAGCACATCTTTTTTGTTTGTTCGTTTGTTTGTTTGCTTACCCCTCGGGTCGGGTACGGGATGTCGTGAACTTTTTGGAGGTGAGGACGCAGGAACTCAGCACTTTTTGGTTTATCAATTCTACGAGGCGCACCATACTCGTCAATGAAATCCTCCAGAAACCTGATGACATATTGCTCGGCTAGGCACTGCTTACTTCCACCCTCGGGTAGGCATGTAACCGGTTAAACTTCGTGATGTTGTCGACAAGAACAAACAGCACATTGCTCTTCAATGAAATTCTCACAAATGGACCTAAGTGGTCCATATGGAAGATCACTATCGGCTTCTGCCGTGCCAGAATACAATTGAGAAGTCCTTGAGCTTTGCCGCATGGAGCCTTAAGGAAGAGACATTCCAGCTATTGCCGCGTATGTTACCTGACGGACGAAACCATTTTAGAGAACCAGAATTCCTGTCGGATACGCGCGACAGTCTTGCCCGTAGCAAAATGCCCCCAATGCAGCGATTCTTTACCACAATGAACTTTCGGATTCTTTTTTTTTTCATTCCATCCTCGCGTTGCCATCCTCGTGCTGATAGTGGAGAAGGTAATTGTTTAAGCTTGAAGGCTCTCACATCCTACCGTTCAATCGATGGTCGTTAGTCTTTTGCAGTATTTATTCTCATCTTGCACTAAAATGCAAAAATAACTTGCTCTCAAATGAAATTCATGTTTCAGTTAGTATAATATAAGCAAAATTGCAGAGGTACCGTTTAGGAGAAAAACGCAGTGAAGATTGGCAATCTTAGGCGGCAACGAATGAGATCCAGAGAGGAAGCAACGATTGGCGGCATCCAATGAGACAGCAATGAGGCCGCAGGACAAGCGCATGCTTTTCTGTGGCCGTGAGGATTTGGAACGGGTCCGATAGTAGCGTTCCGTATGGGCGCGGCATGATGCGCACAGCTCGATGATGCCTGTGCATAGCAAGCACAATCCGTGTAGTGTTTGTGTGACGTAGTGTTTGTGTGACATTTTGAAGATTTTCAGTGCATAGATGCATGCGTATTTTTGGAGTTTTTAGTGCTTATTTATCCGCACTCGTGGTCGAACTTACTTGGAGGTGTCATCGTCCGTTCGTGGCGACGCCTGAGCTGTTTTTTAAAATTGCGTAGGCTCTCTTCCTTGTCATTCGCGCCATTCTTCACACATTTGTGAAACATGAGTGAAACGTGAGTATCGTTAGATGACACTAGCATGTCGCTGAGACAAAATGGCTTCTCCAATCGATCACCAGCAAAAGCAACCCCTATCGGGCTTGCATGCCAGTTGTGCCAGCTGCATCCTCGCTGTGCGTGTAACTTTGCCTGTGGGGACGATCCTCGACGGCGGAGATATACAGTGTAATGCTGTTATGTGTACCAAAAGACGCGCATAGTCGTTGTGGGGTTCAGTGCGCAAACAGTTTCGCGCCTGCCTGTGCTCAAGTTTGCCAGTGCAGAAAATAACCAGGAGACTCAAATGCATGTGCGATTAACGTATCCGTGGCGTCATTGCGGCTCATTGCCAACTCCTGGTGAAAGCATGTTGAAGAAAATGTGCACCACGTAACACTAGTAATGGTATTTGCGGCACTTGCAGCTTGTCACCACACAATTGGCACTACACACACCTTGTAAGTGGAAGTGTACTCCAATTGTCCATGAAGCCCACGAATGAACACTTCCAACAGAACAAACGATTATTGTCCTTAACTTCCGAGTTGATCGAGGCCAATTGACATGCTAGGAAAAGCGAACCAAATGTAGAATATACGAGTGTAGAATATATGAGTTGTGAACCGAACCTGAACCATTACTTTTGACGGAAGCGAAACCGAACAGAAATTTTCATGGGACTGTTGAACGCGAACCGGAGTAGAAGCGGAACAAAAAATAATAGCGGTAACCGATTTGCAACGAAACTATTCGGAAAGAAGTGTCTGGTCTCCACTCTCCATATCACTGATTTCGTAAATTTTCATCGAGCAGTCAAACGAGTACGTACAGTAAGTTTGCTTTCAGCGTCTTTTTAACACGTTGAAGCGCAGTTGTCCCTGTAAGCGCCGCGGTTTGCGCCTGACGAACGTGCTGCTGAGTCAGCTGTTCAGAAAGGGGCGCGGACGCTTGTCAAATGTCGGGTTCCCAAGCAAACAACGTGGCTGTCCTTTGCCACCAATTGCTGTAGTTTCTGAAGGTGAGTGGCCATCGTCCACCGAATGAAGCAGGAATGGAGTAGGCCAGTTGTGTAGCTCGATAAGACGAATATGTGGTTATGCAGAAATTGAGAAGGAGCATACCCAGAGCGGTGCTGTATGATTGGTGATGGTTGGGAAAAATGCTTACTGCCTTTACAGCCACATTGTGTTTTGGATTAACTGGTGCACTGCTGTTAGGTCGGACACAGCGAGGTTGGTAGACTTATCTTCGACATACTTCAGTACGGTTTAGTACCGTCGTGTATGTAAAATGCTGGCTATCTTACTTTGCTGGCACTGTGCGTGTGAGAAATACGATTTTGGGAATAGACAGTAGCTATCTGCATATCCATTTCTTCTTTCTCCCAATGCAGGCACAGTACGCATTCCCTAAAACGAACACGTTGAAGCGGTTCGCGAACCAGTTCGGGGCTGCAAACTGGTTCGATTTTTGGCGCGGCCGAGCCAAAACAGCGCCGGAACGAAATTCAAGCAAACCGAACCGAACCTGTATTAAATAGAGAGTTTTAGCAGACCGTTGACAACGGTGGTTTGCGTCAAACCGTATTAACCGGATCCAATCAGTGGATAAGATTCTGAGTCACGCGCGACTACGATTGGTTCCGATAGACACGATAATCTTATCAACGGTATACTAAAACTCACTAATGTCTCTGTAAAGCGTAGTGTCGGTGGAGAGGGGCACTACCTCTCTCGCGATGCGGTATCCCCCCCAGAGCTTGTTTATTGCTCGCCGCTGATAAGTCTAGGCGGGCGGCGATTTATCTCATTGGAAGGAACACAGGAACCTTGGTCCATAGAACATGATAAGCCCAGATTCATTTGAAGAGGCTGCATGTTGTGGTTTGAGAGCTTCTTTTATTGTGTCGTAATAATGAAAATTAATTCGTACGCTGCTGCCGCAGCTGCCGTTCACGCAGGGCACGGTTTTCGCCAGCGCTGCGAGCTTCGCTCGTGTCTAGCGCCCGTCACATTGATATCTGGGAAGAACCATTTCGTGGTATGTCGTTTTGCTCTATTACGGACTGCTAAAAAAAATTTCGGAAAAATCGGCAATAGTCTCGCGAGGTCCGAGCAGGTACTTTGGAGTCGGTTCGCATGGAATTGCCCAGGTACCAAATTAAACGTCCCTTCTGACACGACCCTGAGCAATCCGTGAATAGTGTTTCGGAGTCGGGGTTGCACAAAGACACTATTGAGCACTCGAGAGTGTAACTTGGCCTCCTACTAAGGCTTGCTGTCTGAGAACCTTGTTCGGACCGTGATCGAGATTTGAACTTTCAGATTGCGATTGAAATCCAGATCGTGGGACCACGTTGCCGCTGGTGATGGTCATTGCAATACACCAGAATTCATTTCAATGTCCTTTCAATTCCGTTTCAGTGCTGGATATCCCTGGGATTTTCAACCCTTGATTTTCCTCGTTCCCACGGAGCTGCAGTACAAATATCACCTTATCCGGAAACCTTGCAATAGGAGTAAACTAGGAAATCAGCTATCATATCTGTCATGAATTTTTGAACGAAGGACTATTGTGCAAGTCATTGTAACTTGTAATATTTTTGCAAAACATTGAAATCGTTGTTATAACTGTTTTGCATGCAACACAATACGAACAGAAGGAGAAAAAGGACAAGGTGCTAGCTCCTTCCTAGACTCTAGCACCATGTTCTATTCCTCCTTTTGTCAGTGTCCGTGTCACTGAATTTTTCTGCAAAATTCAGTGGGAACCGTTGTGGCCACCCACAATCTGTTATCAGCGGGAATGTATTGTGAAGCCGAAACAAACAAACATGAGGAAATTGATTCATTGGTTGATTTTTAAAAGAAAAAAAAATGAGATGTTAGTCTTGAGCCACTCGGGACTGGTTACGCGTTATGAGGAAATTAGAATAGTGCAATAGAGCTAGTGTATTGTAGAAGGAGAATAGAAGGAGACACAATACACAGAGGACAACATGTACGATTAAGTAATAATTACGACTTAGTAGTAGTAGTTGTTGTTGTTGTCGTAATTAGTAGTATTAGTAATAAGTACGGTTAAGTAGTAAGTTAAGTAGTACGGATTAAGTGGTGACTATACGTCTAGTTCGACTCACTTTTATTTCTAGACAGATGCCACTGTATACCAAGGTACAAATTTGGGGTAGTTGGTACATAGCCATGAGTAAAACTTGCAGCCAAAGAGAGGACAGAGACACAACAGCGGGAGCTGCAGTTCCCGCTTCAGGAAGCCTCAAAAAGAGAAGACTTCGTGTTTGTGTCTGTCCCTTCGTGGTTCCCTAGTCTCGGGTTCTTACATTATGCACCGTCATGATTGTTGCAAGCGGATGTGAAGTGTGTACACGCTCTTTTCCAGCGTCCAAGCCAGGAGACTTTCTTCTGTGTTCCGTCACATCCGGCATGGCAGACCATCTCCCTAAAGATGGCTTGTGCAACGTAATCTTCTTTTCGCTGATCACGACCAACACCAGCGTGATGTTTTCTAGTATGAGAGTAATTGCGTTGAACCGCATCAGAAGATACGTTGCTGCGTCAAGGAGAACTCAATGCGGGCTCGACTTCCCGTTCAAGTGAGTCCTCCAATTATGCTTTATCCTTGCAAGGATTCCCCGGGCACTTGCCTCATGGTAGTATGAAACTACATATGCGGACGCGTTTTCCATGGCAGCTCACCTAGATTTGTACCGTGCCATCAACTTGCTGGCAAGTTGCCTGCTGCCGACAGAGCCCCGAGGGGTCAGCTACAGCTGCTGACCCCTGCTGCTGCTGTATGGCATCCATTGCAGATTGGTCGGAGGTGTGAAAAGTTGCCAACTTCTATAGTTACCACCTAGGTTAGCATAGGGTGGTAACAGCAGTTATCGTATAATCAAATTGCAATCAGCGGGCGTACGTCCCCCTCACTCACCTAATCGGGTACAGGTGCCAACATTTAGGCACAACGTATGGGGCAATTATTACTTCCGAAAAGATGTAGCTGCTCCACCCTATTTTCTAAGAGTACAGAAGCGGTGTGTACACACGGGTGCAGTCGTACTTGTGACATATTTTTCACAGTGATATCCCAATTCAGGCTTCAAGCGATCACTGCACTCAAAAGTTGGCCTTTGGTCTAGGAAACAACAGTGCTAGAATAAAGTGCAATGCAATGCGAGAAAATAGCGACGACGCGTGACCCGTGCGTACAGTGCATGGCTAAAAACTAGAGACGATATTGTGATGTTTGATATTCGCCCTGCACGGTCACTAATTCGGGAGGCACAATCCTGGTACGGAACTATTTTATGGCAGTGTGAAACTCCATGCGAACGCGTTTTCCGTGGCAGCACGCCTAGATTTCTAACGTGCCATCAAGTTAATGCATTCACTGCCTGCTTCGAACCCGTAACCATGGACCGCTTTGAACTTTGGCACTTGCTGATAACGAAGGAGAAAGTCTCCAAGCTGTTCCGATTCCTTCTCTCTCGGCCAGGTCACTCATGTCTGCGAAAACGAAACGTTCCCTCCTCCCTTCCTCGTTCCTGTAATCTCCCAACATGCGCCGCGCGTAAAAGGAGCACTGGGAACACTATCGGAACAAGTCTGTCTGCTCTGTCTGGAGCAATTCTGTGCTATTTGCAGATTGGAAGACTTCCAGTCGGTGGTTTCCCACGTCCCGGGGTCAATGCAAAGCCACCTAGGCAGCAGAAGGCCCGCGTACTCTTTCAATTCACGTCATGCTCCTGGACCGAGTGTCGCTGAGAAGCCATCTCATTGAAAATGTATGGCAGCCGGTCGAGGTGCTTGACGGTATCGAAAGAGTGCACAGCCCTTGTTATCCAGGTGGCATTGGTCAAGGCCACCCCACGGAGCACCGCTGACTTCTCCTTCCAGATGGATAGATTTGACCGGAGCTACGGTGTCACGTGGCATCTGGTTTCTGCTATTGGTTACTGCACTTATCTTCCATTCGCTTTCGGTGACATAGTGGAAGCTCCTGCTTGTACAGTGCTGGGCAGAAGTTTACGAAACACGCTCCTCAGTATTCCTTCCTCAGAGTGAGAAGCTAGCAGCGCATGGGGACCGTACGGATTTGCAAACAGGACTGGGTTACCTAGTCCGTACAATCCCGTTCCCTGCTAGCATGTCGCTTTGAGGAAAGAATACGCCGGATCGTGTTCCGTAAGCTTTTGTCCGGCACTGTACTTCGCTTGCGCCCGGTCGTGTGCGAGCGCCCCCACACCCCCGCTCATTCTAACGCGTGATACAGACCGTGTGCTGTTGGCCGGAGCGGGGCACTCTATGCAGTCGCCTGATTGTTCCGAATAGCTGCACCCGCACCCAGGGTCAGTGACCACTTTCGGGTTTTCTATGCAAAAAAGAAGCATCTCAATGTCCGTACACTCACTTTCGCACTGCTTACTGCATTCGCAGCACTATTGTCGAGCACCGAAACAACATCGGAAGTTCATCGATGCTCCAAGCCATCAGAGAGATCGGTGCGCCCTTGTCCGGCGTCCTCACTGCCAAAGTGGGACCAAACTGGGATGAGCGTAGCGAAGCCACGAGTGTCTTGCTTCGTGTAAGTTGTAGTTGGAACAGTTTAGGCTCGCGTATTACGATACCCCGGCAATGTAGGCATTGAACGTCTTCGTCAAGCGCGTTCTTCCACATATTCCGCGGAAAGCACTTCTAAAAATTGTGTGCGCGAAAAGTTCGGAATTCCCACTCAGAGGTGCCTTCCAAGAAGAAAATACACACACACAGACAAAAATGCTTCGCAAAATTTGTTATTTTTTTAGTCAAAAACGTCGAATTCGGTTGAGACGGCATTTCTATGCTTCACCTCTTCCGGTGATGTAATTGGCATTGCCGCCGAGATTCACCACGCTGGTTCCTATCCGACACGGAACGAAATCATGAACGCAGGCGTCTCACTGTTCGGCAGCATACTCCATTGACGTCGGTCCAGTTACACGTATTTCAGGCACCCACTATTCCGATAGCACCTCCAGTACAGCGGCATTTTTTTCCAGACACCACTTTCAATGTGCAATATATAAATAGTAAACGACAGCATGGAAGACAGATGTCTAACAACATTGTCACTCTGAGGATTGCTGATGCATATTCGTGCAGCACTGTGTTGCAAACCATATATACATCCCAGGTAGGGTAAGATGGGACAAGATAATACAGAAATTTGCAGTTGAATATGAACTGAGTATGGAATATGCTCCCCCCCACACACAAAAAAAAAGCTGGCCACAGGTCTAGAGCTTCCGATCTGTAAATCGTAACCGACGCAGCCGGTTGTACAATAAACACAGAAAAAGAACAAGAAATTCAAAAATGCAGATTGTCTCATCTTGCCCGAACACTCGTGACAAGACGAGACATCGCGTGCACTAAGATGTGACACGCCTTGGTAATGAGCTACAGAAAATAGTTTTTGCTCTCCAAGCACCTACACAGTTCCCTTGAGCTCCAGGACCACATAGTGTGCAATAAAACCACACAGAACCCGGTGCTATTTCTTGCTCCACCGTCCTTTGCACGCCATGCACCGCCAGTCTGGAGTGTCGCTGGTTGCTCGCTTTTGAGTGCTGTGAAATGCTATAGGCGATATGCAAAAAAGAAATATCTGAGGAGCATGCATAAAACTACCTAGTCGCGTCTTGCCCAGTGCATACAGTCGGATTGATTAAGTTTCCTGTGAAACACCGGGTAACTAGGAATGTGCACATTCTGCGTGTATCTATATGAATGAAAAGAAATAGGATATCCAGTTACATTGACAGAGTAGGCCTGAAAACGCTGCTGCACAGATGACAAAAAAGAGTACAGAAAATCGCGCCGTTTTGCAAGCCTTTACATTTCAGGCCTTCGCAATAATACTAAATAAATCCGCAATAAAGCAGACATGCAGAGCCATCTATGAGTAAAGTGGCAATCGCATGGAACAACGCGTCGCTGCGACAGGAAACGTCGAATACATAATGTCGCGGCTTGCCCTGTGTCTCATCTTGCTCCAGCTTACCCAATATCCTGGCGAAATCGCAAATTGTCACCGTCAGTTTATGTAGAAAGTAGAACCATGCGACCGCCAGATTCCTACTGTCCACACATCCCAGAATCAGAATGGATATTTGGATGTTCAGGGGATGTCTTCCACCGCTCCACCAGATTATGGCGGTAATGTAAAAGTAATGCATATGCTATATGGGTCCGATAGGAGGAATGCGCAACGAAGTGAACCTGTACAGGAGTGCTTTTGAAGGGGTGTGGACAATTGGTCGCCATGAATGCGCGCATACAAAATGTGATTTCAAAACATTGTCGACCAATCGAAGCTCGCGTACAGTCTCGGCCAATGTGGTTGCAACACGATGTGTGGGCGCAGTGGTACATAATCTACAGCCGCATCCGCGGGTACTTGAGAGGGCTGATCTCTGCTCTGGCAGTGGAAGAGGAGAACTTTTCGAATAACGCTCCATACATGGCGCTGGAGGTCATACGAAAACAACATGCCGGCTCCAACTCGCCATCTTGCCTCAGTGTCGATCAGGGTTACGGAGTTGGCACTCCGGAGTTGGAATGATTCCGGAATCATTTCAGATTTATCATAGCCTGGAATGGAATTTGAATGGAATGACGGAAACTCTTCTAGGAATGGAATGGGAATGAAATTAGGGCGTTTTTTCGCAGGAATGGAATTCGAATGGAATGGTCTGGGCGCTCTGGTGATAGTTTTGATTTCAGTCCAGTGGTTTCTGCCGTTTACAGACGCACAGCACCTGCACACGTTAAGAGCGCAAAAATGTTGTTGAATATTCGGCATGCACCTTCATTTCAAAAATAAGAATACAGAGATGCTCTCCGCGGTCCCCCAGAATATCGCGCAGCTCCAGCAGACGGGAGTATTTCCCACAGCTTGGCATATTATGACAGCACAGCAAAGGACCCATTTCCAGAACCGGAACACGCGATATCAGCAAGATTGCTCACATGTGCAAATTAAAAAAAAATGTTTCTCATCGCAATTAGTACTGTATCGATGTTGTTGTGATTTTAGGAACCTCCCCGCAGCTTGTCTTGATGTGCTTTTTCCGCGCTGGGTATTGATAACTTCCCCTAACAATGTGGGCTAGCCAGTACAGTTACCGCTCCTTATTTTTTGTTTTTATTGGTGGAATTAAAAGAATGGGATTGGGTTGCCTAGACATTCCAGGAGTGGGAATTGACCATGCCTTTCTATTCCGATGAATTGAAAGGAATGGAATTATAACAAATCTCCATTGCTGGGAATGGGATTGGAATGGAATGGAATTCAGCAACCCTGGTGTCGATACTCTGAAGCATAGCTTATTCAGTGGCTCCAGTTGACCGAGCCTTACCGTAGCAGGTGTCTCGTGCGTCGCAGTTGCTCGCTTGGCGTGCTAAAAAAACGCAACGAACTCCGAAACAGTGGATTAAACTATAAACGGTAAACACCGCCCTGAACACTAGTGTATAGGAGCAACGCTGAACCCAATTATGCCGACCGTCGCTTTGTTACCCACTGTGCTGTCCAGACTTGCCGTCCTGCGCCCTTTTGGGGAAGTCGCCCGGCGGCTCTCTTCGCGCTCGAAACGGCTCCGGGCAAAAGCCTTTTCAACCTGTCAGGTGACAGAACGATGTCATTCGGGATTCTGAGCCTGCTATATGCGGTGAGTGTGAAGTTGCAGTGGATGCGCTGGGCAGAAAACACATATCAATGTTAACGCAGCTCACCCCGCACGCAAAATCATTAGTGACAATTAGTGACAGTTACCACCTTACAGTTTCAGTTGTCATTCCGTGCTTGTAAGTGACGTACGTGTTGAATCAAAGTAGAAGAACGAAAAGAGATGGAGGGTGATAGAGCACGAATTGTTTCCGGAAAGTATCAGTATATATCTACGACTTATGACAGGTTTCACTGGCAGCGAAGAGGAAATTGGAGTTCACATCCAATATACACACGCGAACTTTTCTGAAATATCCGGACCAGGTGTGTCGTTGTTGCCGACTGCGGGATCACAAAATAAATAAATAAATAAAAAGGAAAAGAGGAAACAACGAACAACTCTGCACGAAAATGAATACTGTTATGAATAAGCAAACAATGTATCTGAACATCAAAACGCACGTGTCACAAACGTTCGTTGGCCACAGTAAGTGAATGGTTGCGACGTGAGGAGCAACTAGCACAACCTGCATTAATGACGTAATTACAGTACCGCAACGCAGGGATTTCCCTACACCCCCCCCCAGAGGGGGTGTACATTTTTGCAACCCCCCCTGAAATTTATCAGGTGACCTCACCCAGCTCAGCTACCAACACGTTTTGGTAGTGAGCCCGGCGCAGCGAATTACATCCGTACTGTCAAACTTTGGCTGTAGGACCAGTCATGCAGATGATCGTACCATGCATTTGTCTAAAATCATTTGAAAGTGACTGTTCAATGCATTTATTGCGCGCATATAGGAGCAAAAATGCGTGCGGGCACGCAAACTCAATGTGGATCATCAAGAACCATTTGCGCAAGGTATTCTGCTTTTTTCGTCTAAGGTTTTCACTGTCGGTTGCAAGGTATTCATTGAGCTTCGTGAGACAAGGTGCTAGTCCTTTTTTCTTTGTCGGTCGTGTGAGTATGCATCTTAATGTTGAAATGCCGTTCATAATGAATATGTATTATACTGTACTGTGTTCTAACGTAATAACATGTACAAATAAAACGGGAAAGCTGTGCAGATATGTCACCATTATGCCACGATTCTTTCCGTGCTTGAAGCGGAAGAGAAATTCCGTAAGTGCAACCTTCACCAAACGTAACCCCCTCCCACCCAGGATCAGTAATTCAGTGTTGACATTAGCCATTTACGACAATTTGCCACAATCTAAATCAGAAGCATTCAAATGCAACGAAACTATGCGCTAGTGTGTGCGAGCTCAACGGTCGGAGTCTCCGAAAGTACGCGTAAAGGCTCATTCACACATGCGTTTTCAAAAGCGGCGTCGCCGCAGCGTTCGCGGCGCGGCCGAGCGGAGCCGGTCACACATGCATTTGCCGCCAGCGTACAAACGCGTTTCGTTGGTGAGCCAAGCGGCTCGCGTTTTGCGCCGCCGCGAACTCGAAACGCTTTCAAAAAACGCATGTGTGAGTCCAGCTTAAGTCTGGACAAGCTCCCGCCTGGCCGTCTCCAACGTTTCTCTCCTAATCATTCTCACAAAATCACCAGGTGTCTCGCAGCCAGTAGTAGGCGTTCCGCGCAACCGCGCCAGCAGCGCGGTCCGCTGGTCCCAACCCCTTAAAGCTCAGCTACGCTGATTTTCGAGTGTTACGAATAGAATGCTACTCACATGATGTGTTCATAAGGGAACACTGATTATGTGTGCAAAATAGTTATCCCGAACTCCTCGCAGTTTTTCGAAACAGTGAATTTTTTTGTTTCACTGACATTCCGTCTTGTGGCCCGCAAACCCTGTGTCGACGACACATTCGTGGTCTGCCCGTGCTCCGGCTTCGGCTTGGTTTCTTCCGCCAAGCCGGCCGGTTTCTTCTGCCGAGCCGTCTGCTGCGCAGATTGACATTGGGGAAGTGATAAACAGTTCGCTACTAAGGAGCCAGTATATTTCTGGTCTTCACTGAACCCACGAGGAACGTGAGTTTTGCTCCTTCGACTGAAAAGCATTTGCAGGGCCAGTACAGACTTCCTGGTGTGTTTCGTGTTCTGTGCTGCGTGCCGAGAATGCGTGAGCGTTTTGCTCCCGTCTGCAAGAACACTTCAGCATGCAGTTCCAATGTTTCAAACCACAACTTTCCGAAAGGCGAAAGAAAAAGCTATTGACTGCAACAATCGGTTACAACTCCGACTGGGTGCCACTTTCGAAAGTAGCGATTTCATCTGTTCATTTCGCTCATACGAATGTTACGGAAGCACGCAACTTGTTTCACACGAAGCCGAAGATGTGTCGTCCGGGATGCTGTGCCAACCTTATCTGCAGCCGGACATTGCAGGGGCAGGACTAGGCAGCAGATAAATGTAAGACGCGTAAAGTTAGACAAGTCAGTCATGCGGTGCAAATGGCATCACATAGAAAAGAAAAACACGCTATCTCTCAGTTACTGCTCTTCCTTTAGAGATTAGACCCCAGCGTGTGTATTCTCAGTACAGATTTGGAATTGCCTTATTGGTTAAATGATTTCGCAGGCATTATGGCACCACCGAAAAGCTTGCACTCCACGTCTCAAATATCACCGTCTAGGTTTCAAGCTGAAGGCTGTCACCAGTGCCAACCAGACGCCCCTTCAAAGTTCATCTGTTTTTGTTGACGGAACAGTGACATCTGGTACTGATACATTTCATTTTCTGATGAATCAAGTGCATTGCATCACCTGTGGACTTCTTGTGTTCGTATACCCTTGCTGTTGCTCGCTAGCTTAGAGCAACCATGCCTGAGGTGTTTCTGTTCTTACTCCAGCACTTTCAGAGTACATTTCAGCAGTATCATCGTATCATATGCACGGCAGCACATCTTGTGTATTTTTAGTAAGGTATAAATTAAAATGTTGGATCAGTTGTTCTATTTTGGTCACAAATAAGGTGTTCTTCCAGAGCCCTCAAGGGCGGTTCAGGCAGTTTCATGTGTGCAACAGCACATACCTTTTCTCAGTTTTGAGTAAGATAAATCGAAATCTTCCAGTTGATGTGTGTCGGTCATAAATTATGTTTTTCGAGACGTTTCAGGATTACATTCAAACAGCATCATGTGTGCAACAGTACATTCTTTTTCTCAGGTGAAGTAAGGTAAATCTGTCCGTTGTTGTGTTCTGCCAATGCAGCAGAAGCTTGTGTTGCATTCAAGTGGTATCATGTATACAACAACTTGTTTTATGCCTTTCTGTAGCTGCTATACTAACATTGTGAGTACAGAGACATTCCTGCAGACCATATCCGAGAATCTTGTGTGCTATTGTTAGTATGATCTGCAGCAGTATATTGATAATATTAATTATTCAATGACTTCAGCTAACATTTACATTCTTACTTCCAGGTAAACGTGTCACGCAGATGCCCTACCCCTTGGCATGCTTAGTTCAAGATTCATCTGGAGCATTATTTTTCAATTCAATTTGCAGTGGCATTAATATCACAACACACAACACACTGCATGTCTAAGGTGCGTGTAGAATGCATCAAATCTATTCTCAGGTACAGGCGAGCTGGTACGCAATTACAACATGAAACAACTGACAGAGATCGTAAAGTCATGCCTTTTCCTCTGCGACTCGGGTTTCATGTTGTTATCCTCACATGCAGCTCATTTCGCCTGTGCTCTGCAGCATGAGCAAAAAGCAGATATTGTTTGTGGTCACATGACACGGGACATAAATACAGTGAAACCTTCCTATGTCCCCCTTCTTCAATTTATCGTCCTTAGTGGTACCTGGTGGTGGTGCCTGGTAGTGGTACCTCTACCGACTCTTCACTGACAATTATTATTGATTTTGGTAGATTCAATTCCGTTCAGATTCCACTCAATGGCATTACCTCTGGAGCTTTTCGAGCAGCGAGGACTTGTCTCTGAAGCGTCAGCCCGCTTTTCATTGCTTTGGTGCAGTGCGCATTCAAGCCTCTAGACAAACCGAAGACAAGTGCTCAAACAAAGAATTACAATGTAAACTGACAGTACTTGTTTTTGGACTCGAAAAGCTAAAACAACACAATGCTGAGACAAGTATAGGGGAAAAAAAGAGCGAAAGTCAAGGCCACTGGCTCATTTTTGGTCTATTTGGTGCAAAGATGGAGCGAGATTGAGGTAATTTGGCCGGGGTTTTGTCCGACTTAACAGGGAAAACCCTGTCCTACTTCCGAGATAGGGAGGTGTCCGACATAGAGAATTTCATCCCCATGTAGTTTCAATGGGAGCCTGCCCGTGCAATGAAATCTTGCCCGACATGGGGAGTTGTCCGATGTGGGGAGTTGTCCGATGTAGGGAGGTGTCCGACTTTGGAGGTTTTACTGTACTATACAGCATTCTACATGTAATCTAACAGTTGTTCACGTTTGGATATTTTAACCATGGAATTTACCCTGCATGCAACATACCATGTCCAAACACCAACAACTGCTTGACAGCAGCATGTACTGTTGCTGTATAGTACTTATGGCTTGCGTCCTGTGATCGGAAACAATGGTATATTTTTCTGCTGCAACCGGTAAACTACAGTAAAGATTTAGAAATTGTGTCATACCATAAAGCACTACGCGAAATGGGAGTTTGAAAAAGCTGGAGAAGACTGTCATTAGAACGGGGGACATGTTCTACGGTGAAATTTTTTACAGTGTGTGCTGTACCACGTAATGCACTGCAGGTCCACCCAGTATGGTAAC
Source organism: Ornithodoros turicata (assembly GCF_037126465.1). Taxonomy (NCBI): domain Eukaryota; kingdom Metazoa; phylum Arthropoda; class Arachnida; order Ixodida; family Argasidae; genus Ornithodoros; species Ornithodoros turicata. The sequence continues at coordinate 225,682,554 of NC_088201.1, forward strand.
GCTCTGAATACTGATTTGCTGAAAAAAGGAACGCGTGCGTTTCTTGTACTAACTTCCCCTTATGCAATTTTATAGAAAAATGTTTTCAGTCAATGGGGAGGGAGAGGACATTATTCTGGAGTCTCGTTGACCTATAATGTGTCGTGTGTGAAGGTCATTTTGAAGAGTGTAGGTGGTACAATACTGCGTTCCCACATTCTTGGCAGTGTTGACTAATAACCATAATAAAGTGGAGAGTACATTTGTTGCTTCATATATTTGTGTCAAGGCAAAGTATGTAGAGATACATCTGTCTCAACATACAGGTGCCAAAACTGCTTCTTGTGCCTAAAATATGACAAATAGTTGTCTGTTCAACACCACTAATCATGTGCTGGCCTCCATGACATGTCTGTGACATTCCAAAGTGATTAACATGTCCCATAGATGTGTGCAATGCTGAAGATGACTGTGTACCTTCTATGGGTTCTTGTTTCAAGAAAAGTACTGTGTGATTTGCTAACAGCGCCTGGCTGTACCTTCACAATTCTACATAAAAATATGTAAAGTTTCCGGAAGGAAACATCATGAAGGTCCATAGCGAAAAACCCTGAGACGAGGGATAGGAAGGGACATACACAATCTCTCAACATTGTGTGTGTATGCCCCTTCTTGTATCTCCTCTTCAGGTCTCGCCATCATGGACACTATCACCAGCTCGCTTACTGTTGAACCGTTCTTTCAACGATAAAAGTCACTTTCATGAACTAGATGGCAGCCAACGTGCTGTCAATAAAACGAATAATGGAAGGAGCTCAATATGATCCTTAGGCTGTGCATGGTCATTGCTTTCTGACAAATGGTGACTTAGAATTTCAGGACAGTGCCTGCAGTGGTAGTATTCTTGTGTTCTCACCCTTGACGCCCATTGTGTGCCATCAGTCACCTGTAATCTGCTAACATGCATATAGCTAAAACAAACCATATTTGTATTTCTTTGAATACAGTTGGTACAGCACATTGTTTTTGGCATGTTCTTTGGAAAATATAAATAAAAAAATTCTCTACTCTGCAAGTCTCCTGTCAGCTATACAGAGCAGCTTCGAATTTCACTAGAAGCCACGTGTGAAACCTAAACCAAACTAGTGTCGAAGGTCCATATAGGTCATAGATAGATACTATTATTATTATTATTAGATCATAGGTCAGGCTTAGGTCCTGGTTGGTAGCAACGCAATTGAACCTTGGTGCAGGAGGTGACCAGCATAACTAAATACACTGACTCTCACAAATTTTGTGGTGTTATACTTTTGAAGCAACATTAAAACGTTGCAGTGGTCTTTTCTCCTTTGTTCCTTTTAACCTAGAAATATTAGGTCTTCGGCATCGCCAGCTTTAGTTGCTGAGCGTGCAGTTATTTACGTTGAGTGCTGCAGTCTCATATTTGTTTCTCTGGACAAGCAAGCCCGGCTTCCCCATTTTGATAAGGGTCTTTCAGTCTTGACAGCGCATTTGTGGACAAGGAGAACATATACCTTTTGTCATATGTACATATGCCTTTTGTCACTGACTACTTTGGTGGCAAAGTTACTTGAGTGGCACTTCTGCAATTTTAAGCACATGTTTAAAAAAATTAGGGTATGGGAAGTGCTGCCTGGTTGAACATGTGGAGCATACAATGTAATAATTGGGGGTTTACCTCGATTACCTCGCATTACCTCGATTACCTCGCATCGCGAGACAACTGAGTGTGGAATACACAGCACAGTGTAATGTTCCTTATTCTGGCAATGTTAGCATGGTCCAAGAAGTGGGAAATGTTGCATTACCCTTAATAACATCTGTTGGGCCCAGCAAACAGGATACATATATCCTGACCTGAAGACACTATGCCTAACTCAAAAACAGTATGAGATCGACCCGTACGTGTTTATTTGCGAAACTATTATGAAATATGGCCTGTGGTATAGTGAACATGCAACTCAAGTGAACATGCAAAAAATACGTATAAGGGCTCTCGATCTACATGCTGCGAAGCGCTCTACGAGATAAACAACACACTACAAAACTACATCCAACACTTTTTGTCCCGGGCAACTCGAATGACCACTTTCATATAACCGACGAATGGTTGAACGAATGCAGTTCGAATAGGTCACGATAATTCCTACGGCGTTCATTGCGGTCACGCTATGATGCTGCACAATATATGTATGTATCTCGTGTAACAAGCCTGGCAATCGTACGATGTGCATGGGCAGATATACGGTCTTCTTTCTTTGAAGACCAGTCCTCTGCAGGTATATGCTCAAACGACCACCAAGTCTCACGTTGTTGCTCAACCGCTCCCATTCCTGCACTTGTAGTAAAAGCAGCAAACAGGACGACGTGAATAGCAGCTGAACGGCTTGAACTGCGAAGCTCTCGGAACACATAAACACAATTTCATGCCGAAAATGTTGTTGAGATGAGTTCGCAGTTGTTGTTTCCATCGTTCAATAGCTCTCGGGATTACCTCGGACGAAACGCTCATCGTAGCCGGCGGCCATAACTGGATTTCCTCGCAAAAGGGAGAAGACGCCAGGGAAGTCAGAGAAAGCCTCAGCTTTCATCCAATCAGAAGCACGATTCTCTATCTACGTAGATGGAGCAGGTTTTTCCCATCTACGTCACAAAAATGGCTGCGCCCATGGCTTGTTTTGGTTTCTTTGATTAATTAATTTTCGTAATAGGAAGACAAAATTGAGAAACGAAGGTGTGTTTCGGGGGCAGTTGGATGTGCTCGTTCTGAATATCACAACCGTTTTAAAGGTACTGTAAAGCAGTAGACAAGCATGATATGCCGGTGATGTCACTAGAGACTTTGTTGCTTCTAAATACCATATGCACAACCATACGACCGACAACGCGCTATAAATATTTTTAATTTGCCATGAAAAATGCGGCGTAGTGGAGCGGTGCGACGCCTGATGTCAAACAACCCCCTGTACAGCGGGCAACACTGAAAATTAGTATTACACACTATGACATCGGAACTTCGTTATTTTAGTAACCATATTAGTTTTCCTGCTTACCTATGCATTCTGAAACCCCTGTTAACAATTTAACCTGTTAACCCCTGTTTTTGCGAAGTAACCCAGTGCTGGCCGCTGTTCGATGGGGGCTCTCCCTTCTCTGCTGCGCCTGCGCGCTCCTTTTGTTCGCGGCCTCTTTCGAACGAACAACTCTCTCTGTGAACCTCTGTGAACAAACAAGTCCCGACGCTGTCTGGCTTCTTGAACGTCTGACACATTTTTTTCAACGGCTCAGCATTTCATTTCAGTTCGCTTATCCGTTTATCCTCAGATGTGGATAGTTGTGTGGATTGCAGGGGCGGATTTTATGATGGATTGTGGTGGATTGTTATGTAGGGCCCAGTGTTATACGCATGCAATGTGGTTGCCGCCGTATGTGTCAGGAGTACGGATTCATTTCGAATACCTAGTACAGTGTTGCCCGTAATCTTTAATTGTAATTTTGTAATTAACTGCACCGTCGATTGGAATGAAACTTGCACAGTTTTTTTCCTGGTGGCTTGGACTATCGAATAGCCACACTAAATGATATTTGATCGGTGCTGCTTTACAGTACCTTTAGCACATGGGGAAATCAGCGTAGCTGACCTTTAAAGCGACACTCCGGACCTCCGGAGGGTATTCAGATTGCGACTCCATTCGATTGTGCTCCACACGTTTATAATCCACGTAAAATAGAAAGGGTGAAAGCTTCCCCGTTTTAGAGAAAACGAATTAAATCCCATGGTTAACCCATATCCGGTTTCGGTTTCTCCGTGACGTCACGTCGCTGTTGTTCGCGACGTCATAATTGTATAAGACGACACAACAACACCCGGCGTTGTTTGAGGTGCAAAGTGAGATTTTCAGGTGAGACTTGACTCAGTTGGGATTGGCGATTTGTTTACTAACTTACGTTATTCCTAACTATGTAGCTTCTAACATTTTCTATGCGGGTCTGCTGTAACTCAGAGAGACGCGCCTGACAAATGTTTGTGATGTGTAGGCCAAAGCTGTGACGAGAACGAGGTACTGCACCAAGCTTTTATCCAGGGTGGTGAATATTGCATAGCTGCCCCAACTGTTATAGGTGTTCGATTTCCGCAAACCCGAAAAATGACACGGACGTTGTGTTTTCATTCTTGTTCTCACGAAGCACTCAGGAACACATATGCTTCATCGCTCAACATACACCGCCACGTATGCGGTAACCAGTCACTGTCAATAAAAAGTAGGAATGCTATGCGTATTGAAAGTTGAATGTACGGAAACCGAGAACGGCGACGCACAAAGAACACACAGCCCGCCGAGAGGAGCCGAGCAGACGCCGCAACGGCCGGAAGAGAACGCTCCTAGCGTGACGACTGTCCAAGTGCGGCTTTCAGTCGGGGGCAAAATTTGTAAGTTGAAAATTGCATTACAAATTCTAGGAGCCGAATCATAAACGAAATATTTGGCATGGTGGCTCGGAAAGAATAAGGAATCATCTGATGAGGCCTGCTTACTTCACATCTGGGGTCCAGACTGTCCCTTTAAAGCGTCGTCATGCAGCTTTTGTCACTAAATTCTATATATTCCATACCTTTCAGTTCATTGTACCTTTTGCGCAAATGGGAAATTGGACTGTACACTCTAAATCTGGTACCTTCTAGTAAAGGGTAAAAATTTCAAAATTTTTACCCTCTATTTCAGAAGTTACCCTGTAACCTATGGGCAATACCCTCTATAAACGTTACACAGATCACCTATAAATAGAGGTTATCGTCTCCTAACCGCCAGACCGACGTAAAAGTTAGTTCCGTCAGCCATGGCTGTCTCTAAGACGCTAGCCTCTTCACAGGCGCTACAGAACAAATGATGCTCAAAATGAGCTCTCATCAGTGCAGAACGCATCCTGTCATTCGCAACATATAGCTATAATATACGTAATTCATCTAAAGGCATCCAGTGGCGAAAATCGAGTGACCATTACATGTACAGATTCACATGGACAACAAATGAAAGAAAGAAATAATTGCAACTGGAGCATATGTATTATTTAATTGGCGAACCTGGAACTACAGCTGAGGCAAGAGCACGAGGACGTCACAATAACAACACTTCAGCTGTGGTAACGACATTCAGTTTCAATGAGGCATACTCTTTACAGTCCTCACGTTGTTGCAACTCCCTCTCCACTACGCCGAAAACATTTCTATTCCCTTATGATATGTCACAATGACACATCAGCGACGCGGCTATGGTTAATCAGAAGCAAACGAAGAAGTAGAACACAAGGATGACGAAGGACTAAGCAAATAGCGGACGCAACACACACACACGTACACACTGTGTTGAATCGTTGAACCGTGTTGAAGAGCGAGACTGTGCTGCGATTAGTGTTCCTAGACTGTCCAGCAAAAAACGTAACTACGTAAACTTTGTAGTGAACATACCAAGTTCCAGAATTTTGAACACGATCCGCAGTTTGTACAGACGCAGAGACACAATAACGTAACGCACATTGATCCGAAACTCTCGTACTGATGATGAATTGCGGCTTGAACGACAACACAGCAGTACCTTTTATACAGGTTACCTTGCGATTCAAACGCGGAATTCGTTTAGAAGTTACAACATTCCTATAAAGGGTACATTTATAAGTTACGACGATTGGATTTCCGTTGATCTCTGAACCTCTGTTGCTCGTCCAGTGTCATGTTACAAGTCGCGTTTATCCTCTTGGTAGAGGTAACGAACATGTAACCTCTACGATATTTGGAAATCTACGTCTATATAAAAGTTACACATTGCTGAAAGTTACAATAAAGCGTACCGAGTTAAAGATTGTAGTGCATCGTCGGCTAGGTCGGGAGGGAATCGACGGTCTTGAAAAGTTTGTTTTTGTTGGATAAGATCAGGTCAGCGTGGTTTGGGCATATTTTTCTGTATTTTACAGCCTCACTGCAGAGAATAGCCAATTTTATGTGACGTCGGTGGCAACTGTTGAAGGACAAATACTGTTGGGAATTTGTGGACAAAGCTTAGTTAACACCATCAGTTAATTTAACTTGCACATCCAGTAACGTAATAGTGATCGCAGAATATGAATGAGTGAACTTCTTCATTTTCGGGTTTTATGATTTTTCAAATTCGGGAGGGAAAAGTTGAGAATTCGGGGAGAAATCAGGCGATATCATTCCTGTTTGATATGTCACCGGGGGATTTTCGGGTGAAACGAAAGGCATATAAAACAAGCCACTGCTGCGACACTGGGACGAGAAACAACAATCTTTATATTTGCACTCGGAACTGTGATAGTGAATGACCGCGGTATTCAGACACTTGCCAGAGCTCAACAAAAGCTCGTTTTTGACTCCTGCAGGAGGGAACCCTAAAAGGCGGACAAATAGGTTGTCAAAAGTAGCTCTCTTCGCTGACTTTTCCGGTTTACCGAGAACGACAAGTTGTTGGACCGAATTCTTGAACTATCGTGTAAAATCAGGTTTATTCTGAAAACGATGAACTCTATGTATAAGATACATGGATCATGGATTCCGTGCACTTTGCAAAGGCCGCCTCTGTTGCAGAAATGGCGTCTAATGTAACTAAAGGCAAGAAGGGGATGGTTGAAATTGACATAGCAATTCCAGAAAGTGCGTGGCGTAGATCAACGTCAATCTTATACCACACATTTCGAACCTGTGGCTTAAACATCCTCTGTTCCCCGTCATAGCAAAATCATAAAGTTTCCATTCTTCGAGGTGGATATGACGACGGAACCAATTATGCGGGGCTTTAATGGTGAAACTAATTAGGATGCACAATGTGCCGCGCGTGTTTGCTGCAGTGCAGATGCTTCTGAGTGATTTACCACAATTTTCGGACCCTGTGGCGTATACGCCCTTTGTTCAGTAATCAAACCAATCAATGAATATAAAGGAAGCACAAAGAGGAACGAGAGGGCATTTCTGAAGGATCCACCAATGGGTCTTCCTAAATTTTGGTACTGACGGGCTTATCGGAGGGCATTGTCTTGCCGGCAAATAACGGCAGGTGGCGCGTCCATACGGTCATTTTTCAAGATTTTCCCGAGCTGCCATCTTTCGGGAGTTACGACGATGCAGCTAGAAAAGGAAGCGAATAATCGAATTCGCCGAAAGAAACAATGCCTATGCAACTGCACAGGGTGTTTCACGTCACCAGAGGAGCTTTCAGTTGGAGGGTTTCAACTCTGAAAACTGACGACCATGGATAACTGCAGACTCAAGAAAAATCGAAATAGGAACAAAAATAGTCGAAAAAAAATCACGCCCTGGCCTGACGGTTTTGTACTTGATCACAACCCAAATCAATACGCAAAGCATTTAATTTAACCTGTTTGATTGTCGCATAAAAGCGCGCGCGGATGGTGCAACGAGAGGTGGAAGTGATCCGGCTCTTGTTGACATTGATGCTGGTGACGACCGTCTTATCACAAAGAAAACAAAAGACCGCCTCATCACAACAAAGCAAAACAAATGAAGGCACGAGCACTTCCTCCTGTTACCGAACGTGTTGTCATGCGCGCTTTTTTGCGACATTGGATTGTAGATTCAAAACCGCGCAGGCACACAGGGAGAAAGACACTCGCTCGTGTGTCTTTCTGTCTGTGTTCGTGTGTAGTTGCGCTTTTGAAACTACAATGGAATACCAACAAGCCCAACACTCTACCCTTCTACAAAGCAGGCGGGGCTAAAGCAGGCATAAAGCACTATTTTTTTCGACTATTTCCGTTGCTATACTATGCGTACTTGGCTACGGCTTTCCGTGGAGGACTTGAAATTTCTGTAGCAAAATGAGGTTGGTTGTTCGATTCCCTCCATTAAAAATTGTCCGAAGCCTTCCCAAGTGGTGGCAAGTTTCCAGGATGTAATTGCCAAATATCCACAATGCTCCGGCGATTGCCCTATTATCATAAGGACAATGAGAAAGTGAACACAAGTGAAATTTTTTATCACCTTGTACATCACAAGCGATATACATTAGTATACATATGAGATTATAAACAGTATACATTGTCAGCACCGGCGCACCACACCGCACCGAATTGCACGCATAGCACGTTGTGCGCCAACCACTGACAGAAATGATTTTGATTTTAAGAGAAAGACGTACGCCTTTTTGCAGCAATTATCATATATCCAAATTGCTACAAAAAGGCCTACGCACCTGTCGCTCTTCGAATCGGAAACGGTAACAATACGAGCAGTGCCAATGGTCTGCGTACGACGTAATATGCAGTGAAGTTCTGCTCTGAGAGTGTAGGTGAGAAACACACACGCATCTTTCAGAGGGATATTTTCGTAATATATTACGGGCCACCATATTGTACCCTTATCGTTGCCTCGTCATTTGCGCAAAAGATGCGCTATCCCGCCGTATTTTTACCTCTAAAAGTAAAGGGTATAGTATAGCCCTGGGTAGGGTAACCGAGGATTGACACGGTCGCACAGCGTCGCGTAATACCGGAATCAAGATCAAAAGTATGCCGAAAAACAATGAAATTCTCAAATAAGCTCCTGCGCTGCATGTGCGTGGTATACTAATAAATTCGGTTTTTAATTCACGAGACAACTGAGATCATGAGCGACGCCACAGCGGTCGGTCTGTGGATTGCTTTTGCCCACCTGAGGGTTCTTCAACGTGCCATAAAGCTCATCACACGGCACCCCATATTTAACGTGCGCGGTATACTTTTTGTGTGACTATTTCGTCTAGAAGCAGAAATTTGAGAGTACTGCACCAACAAAGTACACATCAAACGCGTTATTTACGAGTAAGTTCGTTTACGGGTTGATTACGTCATGGAAACAGAAAACGCTTGCTATGTGAAAGTCTGGGCCAAGATCGAGGGCCTGACCTGCTAGGATAGAGTTGCCAAGTGAAATATCGTAACAACACTCGACTTGTCTGCTCGCTAAAATTCGTGCACAGAACTCTCGCTAGCCCACCTGCCGAGCTGAGTAAGTCTGGATCTTCACATCGGATCTACCGCAACGGCTAACATATAGAGGAACAATAAAACTTTACGGTTCGGGTCAAATGAAGGCCCCATCATCAGAATGAGCCAACTTGGTCTGCACTAACCGATTTAAATAGGGTTAAAAATGGGTAAATGGGTCAAATAGGTTCGTGCCTCCCAGGTTGCCTCATTCTGAGGATGCGGCCCGCGTAGACCCGCATATATTAGCCGATACGTTTGAATTATTACAGATGACAATTCCCGGCCTCTGAACAATATTCAGTAGTCGGAAGTATAGGTACGCTCGCAATCGTCGGGTGCCGGCGGTTGTGACTGCGAAATTTATGCTATCCTCAATATTTCGCCCACCGAGGAATCGCAGAATATGGAGCTGAATAAAAAGCACGCGCCCTCTGCTAGAATCGGCGAGACCGTACGTCTTCCGTGTCCACTAAACGTAGTCTGCAAGCAGGTGGGTGTGTGGTGACTGCCGACGACGAAGCCGGTCAACTGGCGCCGCCCACGCTGCGCACCTGAGCGCCTGAGGTGGAGTTCTCCGCCGACGGAATCTTCCCCGTTCCACAAAAAGTGCGGGCAATCAAAATGTTTCCTCTGCCAACCTCTGTCCGCCAGCTACGCCGTTTCCTTGGGCTCGTCAATTTTTATAGACGGTTCGTTCCGTCCGCCGCGGTACTTCTTCGACCCCTCGAAAAATTGCTGAAAACCAAACCAGCTTCCTCACCCGCGGCACCCTTACCCTGGAACGAAGACCTGTGAGCCGCATTCGACTCCGTCAAGGATGCCTTGGCTTCCGCTACAATGCTTAGCCATCCCCGGCACGACGCTCCCACGTCCCTCGTTGCTAACGACTCGGATAACGCTATTGGCGCGGCTCAGCAGCAAGAGGTCAACGGCGTCCACGTGCCGCTCGTGTGAGGCCGACAACGGCCGACAACGTGAGGCCGACAACGGCAAGCCCTATCACCACCACCACCACCACCACCACCACCGCTCGTGTTCCTCTCACGCAAGCTCAGCCCCACGGAGTCAAAGTATAGTGCCTTCGAGAAGTATAGTGCCTCCGTCGCGACGTACTCTGCGGTGCGCCATTTTCGTCATTCGTCCGATCATAAGCCACTTGTCGACGCTTTCTCATCCGCCAACACAAAGTACAGCCCTCGCGATATTAAGCACCTCGCTTATATCTCTGAATTCACCACTGACATCCGCCATATCAAAGGGCCCAGTAATGCTGTAGAGGACGCCTTGAGTGGTGTTCACGCTGTGACCAGAGCGACAGTCCTCAGCGCCGACGCCATCGCCCATGCACAATCTGAAGACTCTGAGATCGCCCACCTTCGTAGCGGTGATTCAACAAGCCTCAAACTTGCCAAAGATTTGGCCGTGCCTGGCTGCCCGCGGCACGTCCTGTGCGACACGACCAATGCCGCGCCTCGTCCAGTAATTCTCGCTGCCTTGCGTCGTTGGGTCGGCACTTGCAGTCCTTGCCAGCTGAGCAAATGTCACAGGCACACCGTGTCTCCTCTTGCCACCTTTCTGCCTCACAGCTCCATGTTCAGCAAGGTCCACCTTGACATTGTCGGGCCTCTACCCTCACCGCAGGGTCACCGTTATCTGTTGACCTGTGTCGACATGTTTACCCGCTGGCCTGAAGCCTCTCTCATGAAACACTCGACTGCCGAGGCCGTTGCGTACACGTTCCTGTCCACCTGGATTTCGTGCTTTGGCGTCCCAGAGGATGTCATTACAGATAGGGGACCACAGCTTGAGAGCCACCTCTTCGCAGCTTTCCTGCGCCTCATCGAGACTGAGCGTATACGCACTTCCGCGTACCGTCCGGCAAGTAACGGCCTGGTAGAGCGTTTCCACCGTTACCTCAAGCAAGCCGTGATGGCCCACGGTGACCGTGTGAGCTGGACGGATAGCCTGCCGTCCATCCTCTTGGGCATCCGTGCGACAGCTAAAGTCGATCTTTGCTGTTCGTCGACGGAGCTGGCATATGGATCCCCTCTTTGCCTGCCCGCTGACGTCTTTGCATCTTCACCCGTTCCCTGCACGGACCGACGGACGGTCTGCTTTTCTCGCCCGCCTCAGACAGCTTTCGCAACGCTTCAGTTCACTCCGACCCGAGCAGTAGCATCACCAGCTCCCTTCGTGCCCTCTGAATTGTCGTCGACGCCCCACGTCTTCTTTCGGACGGACCGCCTTCGTCGCGCGCTTGAGCCTCCGTATTGCGGTCCTTACAAGGTTCTCCGCCGTTCACGCAAATCGTTTGTGATCGACGACTACGGCCGGCCTGAATCTGTCTCCATCGACAGGCTGAAGCCTGCCTTCATCGACAACGCTCCTCGCGTTTGTACCCTCTCCGGACCCAGCTTTCCAGCATCTCCTACGTTCGTGCCGGTGAAGCACGTCACCTGGACAGATTCCGTACCCCATGCTAACCGCGATGCTAACCTTCCTGTACCGTCGATGCTCTGAGCGGGGGGTAGCTGTGGTGATTGCCGACGACGAAGCCGGTCAGCTCGCGCCGCCCACGCAGCGCGCCTGAGTGCGAGACCGTGCAGAATAAATCATTCCTTCGTTATTGGGCTTGCTGGTCGGACCTGTCTTTCTTACCTTTAGCTGGGATAGCTTCCCACAGGTGATGGGGTGACCAAGCCTGACTCGACCCTGTGCATTTGTCGCCATGTGACGAAAAGCGTGCACTGCGTCTCAGTCGCTGAGCCATGGTAACGAAGGATGGCGTACACTACTAATGGTAGGTCTCTCTTTCAGGTGCTGCAGCGCAAACTACAGAGCACGGACGGGCCAGCCATCGGAGTGACTGCAGAAGGCGCGTCCGGCAAAAGAAAAGATGTCCTTGGAGTCCTTTCACGTCTTTTGAAGTGAGCAAAGTTGCACTGTTAGACAAACGAGGTTGCTCCAGAGGAAAAACGTTGGAATCGTAAGGTGTCTGGTAGTGATACTGCATGCCTAACTTACCCCAGCTCCAAGAACGAAAGTCTCAATGGGTGTGTTCCAAAGTTTCGCCCGGTGACTGGTGCACCAACTTCTCTCCTATAGTGTTGAACACCTTTACTGGACGGTCGTGTCTGGCATGTTCCCTTCCTTAAAGCAGAAGGAGGAACATAATCTCTTTGTGGAAATCCTTGCGCCACGATTTTTCGGCGCGGCAGTGTAGGTAGGACTTCACGGTCACAGATGGTGCCGCACAATACGGTTCGGAGCGTCCGTGCACAGCGAGCGTCCGTCAATGGATCCCGCCAAAAGCGGACCCTAATCTCAGACAGGTTCCTGTTCGATAAAAGAGATAGGGCGCAGACTAACTGGTGCATGATGATGAAGGAACGAATAACCGAGAGACACGGGACACGAAGACAAGCACAAGAGTTCTCAAACACAGTAATGATTTAATAACACCCAAACCTCCTAAATACCTAACAACTCCCGGAGGGGAGAGAGAGGGATAAAGGATGGCCTATTTACACTGTTCCCACGTTGCGTTATCGCCACCGTCTCTTTCAAAAGTCTTTTCCACTTATCCCTTTCCCTAGACACAACCACGGTTTCGCTGAAAATGGGCTCACAGTTGCTGCATTGCCGAAGATGCTCAACTAGCTCGCTGGAGATATGGCTCTTTTTTAAGTTGAGCTGGTTTTCTCGAAGGCGGTCATTTAAACAACGTCCAGTCTGCCCCACATAACAAAAACCACAACTTAAGGGAATAGAATAAACAACAGCACATGTGCATGGTACAATCGCAGACTTATGCTTTACAGTGCAACCTTTTGGCACGACATTGAATGGAGTCAATCTACTCAACCTGAAGGCATTAGAAAAAAACATTTTCAACCCAAAATCCCTCGCTTGTCTTCGTGTCCTGTGTCTCTCGGTTATTCGTTCCTTCATCAGGTTCCTGATGTTGACTCCCTGTATGCTCCGTGTGCAAATGCTGCTGTCAGCACTGAAAAAGCGAATAGCAATGATTCACGCTCGTATCATAGTGGTCAGCAATAATGACCAGCATACATCGAATAACCACCGTATGCCCTGTCGTACATGTCACTGATTTTGTTCTCTGGCCTTTGCATTTTCAGAGCGGTAAATCCTATGTATGTGGTCTTCCGTAGTTCTATCCTCGTTTCGGATAAAGGCTGTCAAGTTCGAGCACCCTCACCGTTGCATGGCGCCTCGCCGTCTTTTGTAAGTGTCTGCGCTCATTCTGTGGATACAGACACACGATGGGAGCGGGGGACCTACACAACAACAGGCTCATGTCAAACTGTGCGTATTGTAAATACAGTACACCCTTTGCTGTGCTCTCCGAGTAAAAGAAGCGCCCTCAATAGCCACGATATCAACGTCACTCACCAAGCGATTGATGAGTGTTGGATAAAACAGCTTGTTAGAGACAGCTTGTAAAATCCTGTTATACACATCTCACGCCACTTGGCTACCGCTTATTTAGGAGTGACAAGATTGCAAAAATGCTGAATTAGAGGATTTCTATGCGGCTTTGAACCGCATCCTCGGCGCTCCCCTTGGGACTGTATTTTCCATCGCGCTCCTACACAACCTCTCCCATGCTATGTACCACCTTTACCTCAGTTCGCCCATCTACCACAAAGAGTTGCCCCGAACGGCTGAGAAGAATGTGCACAATATACAAACCAAATCTACTAAACCAAACCAAATTTTCCAATGTCACGTTATCTGTGCGGCCACAGCCACATACAAAACGAATGTAGACCTATTCTAAACATACTGTAAGTAGTCATATGCAACCCAACTTTTATGCAGAAAATGTACGGCAAGTATTGCACTTTTTACTTCAAAATTATTTGAAATTTTTAAAATTTTAAAATAGTGCAAAATCTAACTCACTGCAATACTTGTCGTGGATTTTCTATGCCAAACTCGGGTGGTTGAAAAATAATTGAAAGGGAGCAGACAGAGAGAAACAATTTATTTTAATATCAATGAAAACCATCTTGAAAGAATCACTCCGGTGCTTGCGGCTCGACATCGTTGGGCACGACAGTTGCAGAGACAGGTGGCAAGCAAGTTTCCAGGCATCACACCAGATGGCCCCACCGTCATGTCGATACGTGCGAAAGAGAGAGAGAACAACAAAATACTAGCGCCGGGCAAAAATAGCAACACTACAACAAGTCTAAACATGTGAGATCACATACAAAACACTGCTCATCTGGAGGGAAGAGGCTTAAGATGAGCGCTGAGCTAGGAATCGGGGTGCTTAGGCCTAACCGCAGTGCTTGGCCTCATGTTGGTTTACGTGGAACCCAGAAAAAGTATTAGCTGCGGGTAAAAATGCAATACAACACTGCTAATCAAATCTAAACACGGGGCAGTGCATACACTGGTAATGTGGGGAAAAGGCTTCAGACGAGCGAAGAGCTAGGTAGAAGTGCGTCAAGACCAGACACATCGGGAGAAGGCCTAAGGGCTACGGCAAATCACTCGCCTTTCCCCCGCGGCGAGCGCGGAGTGCGTCCGCTCTCATCGACAGCCAAGGCTCAACTAACGTGGCGGAGCGACCGACCGCACGTCTTCTCTCCACGAGAGCCAGCGCACGACTGACGCAAGGGCTGTTCTACGGGTGGCGGGTACGGGGTAGCGCGCGCGCTCTCCTAGCTTTCTCTGCGCCGACGCGCGCTCCTAGCGCCACTTGCGGCGACCTAGAGTGAGAAGTAACATGACCGTACCTGCGAGAGGCTAAGAGAGAAATTAATTCCTGCTCCCTCTGCTTGCCTTGCTCATTGGTCGTGATGTCATCCCAATGTCCCAAGGCTACAGCACTTATTTTCACACGGTGGACGCAACTCCTATGGACAAGGTCCATCTGCAATAGGGCCACAACGTGACATCATTACTTCCTCTCCTAGGCATGCAGCTGCATGGTTCAAGAATGCGTACAGCTGCGCTCTACACAGGAGACCTATTATTTATTGAATCACTATCCCATGATTTTTCTCTTTATCCCACTATGATTGCATAAAAACAGAAAAACTATTGCAGAAAAGCACAAAACATCTGAAATCAGATCACAGCAATTAAGCCCAATGTGACTTACCAAAACCAAGAAAGAACAAAATATCCTAACAAGAAAACCATCAATAACTGATAACAATGACTAGGTTCACAACAAATCAACCCGCTGTCGACGGGTGTATCCCGTTTGAAACCATTCAAAATAATCTTTCAAAAATACACGCGTAAGTACCCACTGTTAAAAATATATCTCCCAGAATATACGCTTAAAAATAATCGCCAAAATATCTCCGTTTAAATATAAACGCTAAGGAATCCACGGTTAAGAATACAGTCGACCCCCGTTTATCCGGACGGTGCCGTTCCCGGCGAAATCGTCCGGATACCGGGGCATCCGGATAAATGAAACGACCGAATAGAAACGTCCTACAGAGCAAGGTTTAATTAAAACACAGAGATCTCGTCAATGACAGCTGTTACATAGTAGTGTAGGCACTCGATTCCTGCAAACTTTTACTAATTGCATAGAGTTGAGCCACGCTGTTGCGCTGCTCGAAGAATGTCAGTGCGGACGCAAAGTGTCAATGTCGGAGCCTTGTTTCTCACTCGCGTCATCGGCACCGTCTTGCTGCACATCATCGGAGGCAACAGCAACAATCACACAGTCATAGCTGCACACGCGTCATCATCCTTATCATCGGCAACGTAGTCAGAAACCGCAGCATCATCTACGGCAGTCGCAGTGAGCCTCTGCATCAGGGATCGCAGCTCAGCTAGGGAATGTCTTCATCGGCCAACGGGCCGTAAGCAGCAGGCCCTCGGGTTGGAGTTTTCCCCTTTAGAACCGCACAGTGCTCGAGATATTTCCAAATGACTCGACTGGTCAACGTGACCCAACGCACACAAATAGAAAAGGGGGTCATCGTGCACGGTTGTCTCCCCTACGGAGGAATGTAGGTCCCTGACGTGTGGCGGGAATAACCCCAACACGGCGAAAAGGGTGACGAAGCGGGGTCAGCGTCTCCTTTTACTCACGGTAGTCCGAATATTTGAAGCTGGATTACAAGAATTTTCGACTTTCATTCCCTGGAATTCTTGTCCGAGTCCGGAAGCTGAAGTCCGGATAAACGAGAACAAAATACATGGAGGAAAATCCGTTCCCGTGCCTTTTGTCAGGATACCGCGGGATCCGGATAAATGAAGTCCGGATAAACGGGGGTCGACTGTATATCGTTAAAAATAAATTGTTTCAGAATCCCCCAAATCCACCCTACAGTTGCTAGAGTCATGTGGTATGGCCCAAATCAAGGTGAACTGCAAGCAAGGGGCTTAACCTAACCTCAAAGGACCAAACTAGCCTGAACTATCCCAAACTTACCGAAACCAAACTAGACTAACCTCACATAACATGATATAACCCGGCGTAAATTGCAATCGGTCCGCCTCCGTGCTAGATGGTGAGGGGACTTTGAAACAGTTTATTTTTAATGGTGGATTATTAAACGGTGATCTCTAAGCGGGGATAGTAAGCGGTTTATTTTAGGAGATATACTTTTAACCGTAACCGTGTATTTTTTAAGCGGATTATTCTTGAATGTTTTATTCTTAAACGTTTATTATTAATGGTGGATTTCGGGGACCTCCCCTGTCCACCACAACAGCAGTCACAGGGAGCGCAGAACCGTTCCATCCGAGAGTCAGGCACACAACTGAATAATGATGCTTCCTTTCTGCTGAATAAAGTCGCACATCTAGCCCCATTGCGGTTACTTTCTGAACTAATTTCATCGCAAAATTAAGAATCATGCCAGTGCTACTGATGTCCAGATCAAGGGTGTGTCAGCACTAGCGTCATCGTCAAGACAAGAATGATCAACAAGAACCTTTCTTGTCAAAAAAGAAATATACAGAGCATCAACAAAAAGAAAGCATACATCATAAGACAGAACAGGGCGTGTCACGATATTGCTCAACGAGCACTGTCACCTGACAAAAAATTGCATGACTGCTAGACAACAAACGAAAGCAAGCACGGAGAAAGCACGGAAAGTGGAAAACACAAACTCCACTCCTAATCGTAAATCCGTTCACGGAAGCGCACATCATTAACTAGTGACGAACCGCATATCCGTACCCTGTCAGAGGCAAACTGAATCCCACCGAGGCTACGCTTTTCCACTAATGGCCAACACAATTCCTAGGAACAGAGTTACTGTGTGCCACGTCCACACTCGCTAGTGGCAGAGGGAGGAGTGAATCATTGTGCCCTCTGCGGGCCTTGCTCATTGGTCATGATGTCATGCTATTGCCTCAGGGCTACACTGTTTTTTTTTTTCACTAATGCCCAACCCAACTGCTGTGGACAAGATCCACCGGGATCGGTAAAGCCGCGGCGTGACGTCATCACCCAGGCATGCATCTGCATGGTTCAAGGACGCGTACGCTCTAGACAGGGGACCTGTTATTTATTGATTCACTATCCCAAGATTATTTTCTTTATTCTACTGTAATGACTGCATAGGAAACAGAAAAAACTATTGCAGAAAAGCACCATGCATGAAAGGTGATGTTAGGAATTAAGCATTTCAATCCCGAAGTCTTACTAAATAAGACTTACCCCCGAATACAGGAAAGAACAAAATATTCTAACAAAGTAACACCATCAATGGATCAATACGATGAGCTCTGAGACATCTCCGTCCCTCCTTGCGGTTACTCTCTGAACTAATTGAATTACAAATGTCAATCGTTCTAGCACTACTTCTGTTTAGATCAAGGGCGTGGACGAACTATCGACATCGTCAAGACAGTGCTTCAACAAGAATATTTCTTGTAAAAAATAAAATATAATAGAATAGCATGTAGATGGAAAGCGTGCATCATAAAACCATAGATTGAGAAGTTACCCGTCAAAAAGAACTCGTTACAAGTTAAGTTACCGTGTGCAAAATGTAACTAAGTTAATGACGAAGTTCTTCAGCCTGAAATGTAACTCACAGTTACTGAGTTAATTAAAAAAAGAACGAGTTACTTCCAAGTTACTTCAGATACAAAATAGCATTACTCAGGTGCAGCGCGCGTGAGCAGTTGAGTTAGACCTTGAGTTGCCTGCGGAGGAGTTCAACACGCTTAGATGGTTTTCATTTATGTCCACCAATAGACTTCTCCCTGTTTGTAAACAAATGACGTCATAGTGTTCGACAGCGCCACAATTTGGTAGAATTAAACTACGCTCGAGGCTAGAGGTGAACAAGGTCGCGCCCATGGTCTTGAGGGGATTAAGATATGGTCCCTTAAAAGGACGCGACCCTCGGTCCTACTTTTCTTCCAATGGGAGGCAGCGAACAATACCCGTTCGTGGAACCCAGCCCTCTCCTTCCGATTTGTTTCCGTTTCAGTCTGTCTACCAATGTCATGATGACGTTTCTCTGGTAGAGGTCTATTCGAACGCTTTGCATCTGACTCCCTGTAGGCGCACAATGATTCAGCTTCATTTCAATCGCAGCGGTTCTTACTTCCTGAACAAAATAGTGTCGTTGATTGAATATCACATTTTATGGCAAAAAATACCAAGAAAGAACCGGAGAGAAAGCAATAAAATATGTGGACGTGAGGGAAACGCGAGTTAAAAGTTGAACTTAACTTGAAACTTGGAAATGAACTTGGAACTTAACTTAAGTTACTTTGTCAAAGTTACCTGAAAAAGGAACGAGTTCCTCTGAAAGTTACCACGGCGCAAAAGTACCGAGTTAAGTTGCAAGTTACCAAAAAAAGGAACTTAGTTACAGTAACGAGTTACTTGTAACGAGTTACCTCGAACTCTGCATAAAACAGAATAAGTCTGGGAATGTCAGGATATTGCTCAACGAGCACTGTCACGCCAGCAAAAATCGCATGATTGTCAAACAACAAGGGGGAAAAAGCCAAAACAAACACTTGAACAAAGTGGAAAACACACTCTCCAGCATCAAACTATTTCTAAACACACATACATTCCTCTTATTCAAAAAAATAGTGCTCATCATAAATCCGACCAACCTCCCATTTTCTGATGCTGCACTTTTTCTCCAGCAACGGTCAACGCATTGCTACAGACGCGTGAAACATAGAGCCACTGCATGACGTCATCACATCCTGTCTATGCAGCGGAAAGGAAATACCGTCCTTTTATTTAGTGAATCGCAAGGTTATTTTCACTGTTACCTTAAAATTCAAAAAGCACCATGCATCTGATCGGCCCCAAAGGCTTTTCAGAAGACGTCCTTGGTACTGTCAATCGTTAGAATCACAACAGCAGTAAATTACCACTGCTCTTTAAAATATAATTGAGACCTTGGAACATTCAACATCATCACCAGGCTTATGTAATGCGCGGTGTTCAACCCTTCCTATGCTCATATACTCATTGTCTGAGGCTACACCTGCGAGCAAAACGGCGCGGAAGCCTGGGGGCAAAGATCCATTCGCGAACGACGGACGACTAGACAGGACGTCGTTACGGGAACATATATAGAAAACCTATCACAAAAGGGAAAACTATCACAAACTATTACAAAAGCTATCACAAAAAGCCTGTACTATACTCTCAAGTGTAATTTTAAGAGCCTTAAAATTCTACTCATTATGGAAACTATAATTTCGGTATTACTAGATCAACCGCTCAAATGTTCTTCTCACTCCCCATTTCAGACTGCCGCGTCCTGTCTTGCAATAAAGCAGACTCACATCCAAGATAATTAATATACACTGAGGGGTAGCGTGCCTCATAGGATTTATCGGCTCGGATACCAGCATTTCTGCTCAAATACTCATACCTGCAAACAGCTTACTTCATCAACATATCGAGCAAAGCGAATACACAAGCAACAACATCAATCAAATAACAAACAAACAAACATGCCCACTTCTCCGGAATTGAGCTGTACCAAGCAGCTTGCTTCTGTATAAACGCAGTGGAAGTAGTAAGTCAGCGCACTTTTCCTCGAATAGCATTGGCTGCATAAACCGGACCTTACGCTGATAAACTGTGAAATGCACATCCAATTCTGTTTTCAGAAAATTATTGCATGATGCACACACAAATGCATTGTCTCTGTGTAAAGAAAGCACAGCACACGGGTACACAAATGGAACAGGGAAAATCACTTCATGCGGGCAGCATGCGATATACGCTGAATTTTTACGGGTGAAAATTACAAGGCACTACTAAGCAATTCCACACATACGACAGTGTATACAACATACGACGGCGAAAAGGCTTAAGACGGAGCGCTCAGGAATAATCGCAGCGTTCCCGCACATCGCTACGAAGCTGAACGGCTATCACAAGACGACAACAACAAGGTATTAGCGAAGGGTAAAAATTGCAGCAAGAAACACAGTGCTGAACAAGTCCAGACATGCGACATCGCATACGAAATACTGCTGATCGAGGAAAAGGCCTAAGCCTGCGACAGAAAGTCATAGAGCATACACAAGTTCATTTTTCAATTTTGCGTAAACTAAACGCGGTTTGCTATTTCCTGCTTGGAAAACGACGCACAAATTTTCTTAGGGAGCAGAGAAATATAGGAATTTCTATTCCGTGCTCAGACACCAGCATTTCTGGTCAAATACCCATAACTGCAAAATTCAGCACTGCTTGCTTCATGAACATATCGAGCACTCAACGAGATCTAACAAACAAACCCACTGATAGAACACTATTCAGCTTTACCAAGCGGCTTTCTTCTGCGTAAAAGGAGAGAGAAGGAAGAAACGAGCAGTGAAAAACTACACGCACTTTTGCTCGCATAGCTGTAACTGAAAAAAAAAAGAACGAGGCACACGCTAATAAACTGAGACAGACACCCATTTCTGCTATCAGATAATTCTTGCATAATGCTACATGCACAGTGGCGTTATCCCTGCGTAAAGAAAGCACAGAACGAGGGTACACAAATCCGATCCCTTAAGCGAGGAGGGAAAGGCACTTCTGCTCGGACAGATAATACGATAAATGTGAATTTGCGCGAAGAAAACTAAGCTTGAACACCGCTACGAGCGTGGGAGACACATACTAACGAAGAAAAACATTCCTATTCACTTCTACTGATCGAATTGAAGCTAAAGGCTTGAACCGCACGATAAGAACAAAGCACACGGCTTCAGGATGGCATATCAAAGGCTCGTTCAACCCAACAGATTATAACAAACGTGATAACAATTATTTTTTAAACCACTATTTCACGCAGTAGTACATAAATATATCATTCGTGTCACACGAAAAGGCAAACACAAAGCACTTACTTGTGAAGTGCAGTCCCAGCTTCACAAAAGCGCACACACACACACACACACACATTTTTTGTAGCCACAACGAGCCCAAACACAACGTCTATTTCACAACCACATAAATCCATATTATTCCTCAGGTCATTATTCCTCAATAATTATCCTACCTACCTCAGTAGGCGGTACACACATATATGCGAACGCGAAACAATAGGTCTTCGTTCCGGACATAATAGGATATCATCAGTTGACCGTCACAAACCAAAAAAAAAGTAATGCATGTTCGCTATACATCCAAGAAAATACGATGCCGTGCTTTTGCGCAAAACATCCTGTCTCATGGCTGAGCACGTCGCGATACGACATAAGTTAGAATTAGTGTCGCTGCCGCTCCTGTGGCCTGCTAACGCAGTCATCGAAATATCCGAGCTTTCGTGATACTACTTTCCCGAAAGTGTCCGACGTCCGACCTCGTAGTCCGCCTCGGGGATGTACTTCAGCAGGAGACCATCCTGGGACAGCTGATAGGTGTCCGCTGGACGCATGGTGCAGTTCTATGTCTACGAGCTCCTTCGTGGTAACGACGTCCTTCAGGGGCAGAGGTGCTCCAGACAGCGCACCTGCCACCTCATTTGCGGCTTCCCTCCGGTATTCGATCGAGAAGTCGTACCGTTACGTCGTGGCGTACTCCAACGTCCAATGTCTTCCGGCGGGATTTTTCAGTCTGATCAGTCAGGCGACTGCGGATGGTCAGTCTGGGTTGCAAATTTCGCACCATCCAGATACATGTCGAACTTATTCAGTGCGAATATGATAGCTAGCCAACCGGGCGCGAACATGATAGCTAGCCGAAACCGGGAACCGACTGGCAACAGCGATGAAGCAGCAAGCCGCTGGAGCACTTCGCGATGCGGGAACATCACTGCCCCTTGGAGAGCATCACGGAACAGAGTACCAAACACCTGTGGTCTGTCTTGGACGAGAATCTGCGATGACCTGCGACGACTTCCATGTACCTCGGAACAACGAGAAATTCTGGAACAAGAACTGCTACCATTTTCCCGGATGTCCCGGAAGCCAGGTTAGACCGATGTCTTGGAACACTATGGGAACCAGTGAGGCAAGGCCATTGAGATGAAACCCGCAACCGCTTAGCATCAGCAACCTCCAGTTGCTCGATGCTGCGCTGAACGAAATGATCGAGACTGGTGCTGCGAGACCCTCGCGCAGCCCTGTACCGTGGTACCCGTGTAGTAGCCGGTGGTACTCGCTCCCAAGAAGGACGGCGCAGAAAGGCTATGTGCACACTACTGCCGTCTGAACAAGGTAACGGTGAGAGATTCCCATCCACTTCCCTCTGTGACTCGATCGTATAAACGTTGGGATCAGCCCGTGTGTTCACAATATTGGACTACAGTCAAGGAATCCTCCAGATGCTGATAACACCTGATGATGTCGATAAGACAGGCTTTACCTGTCATAGGAGACTGTTTTGGTTCATCCGGCTTCCCCTCTCCGGCTGTCCAGTTCCCCGGCTAGTTGTCAGCAAATTATGGACAAGGTGCTCGGCGATGTGAAGTGCAACTTCATCATAGCTTATATGGATGACAGTATTTTTTTCACGTTCATTCCAGGAACACCTTTGATACCTTTCAACCCGTCGAATGAAAGTGGTGTTGGGACGCATGCACTCTGCTGAGCTGACAGTCAATCCTCGAAAGAGGCAGTTGTGGATTAACCGCATCGACATGCTCGAGTTTACGGTGGAATCCGGCACGGTCAGGCCGAACCTGGACGAACTAAAGGCTATACCGTCCGTACGACGTGTAGAGCTTGCAGAGCTTCTTTGGTATGATTCGATTTTATAGGCAATTCGTACCGCCACGTGATGCAGCCATTAATATGCTTATTGCGGAAACGTGCGCGCTGGTTCATGGGTGGAAGCACAAAGGGATGCCCTGACTGAAGTGATAGGTTTTAATCGCCCATTTGTAGAGCAGACAAACGCGAGCGATTATGGATTGGGGGCGGCAACAGCACGAAGGCAAACTTCGGCCAGTGACATTTGCAAGCCTCACGCTGAAGTCGCTAGAGCGAAATTATACCGTAACGGAGAAAGAGTGCGCGGGTAGTAAAGTGCATCGCTGTTGCCAGTCAGTTCCCGGTTTCGCCTTGGGCTGATGTCTTGGGTACCCTCACCAGTCTGGCGTCGATCTCTACCAGGGGTTGTCCACTCCAGCAATGAGCGGAAGGTACTGCTGCATGCATGCTGGATAGCCTTCGCGACGTAAGTCCAGGACAAGTCCCATCCGGATAATTAAATCACGTCCCAAGGTCATTGATCCTGCCAGTCCAGGAAGGTAAACAAAGGGTGGTCCGACACGATATTCATCGACGGTGAAGGTAAGGCGTACCGCGCCAGCGACAGGTACAACCGCACCAGCGCCGAGCCATAGGAGAGTCATGGGTCGGGTCGTCCGTACCGGGAAAATTCCGCTTCCGGCAGCAATCGTGGATAGTGTCGCCGATCAAGAAAACAGCTGCTCCGGTGTCCACCAGACTGACACCCTTGCCCAGAAATGGCACCACTGTACACGGTCCAATGTTTCAGATGTCATCTTGCAATCGGAATGCAACCGGGAGAAAGGCCACTGCATTCTCAGAAAAGATAGCACAGCTAGAAGTGACTTGCCTCTAGTAAATGTTCGCTCCCGCCGCGGACGGTATTGCATTATCTGCGTTTATCACAGTCGGCGTTTTCCTGGAGTTTACCACAGTCGGTGTGTCTTTCCCTGGGGGGCTTGTCCAGGGGCGGCTGGAGTACGATGCGGGCAGTTCCGACGGATGCATCCGTGCTCTACACACCCATAACGCCGCGGTCTTCTACCTTTTATTTCAACTGAGTGCGGCGAGGTTGTTCCCTCGAATCGGATGTTTCGCTGGTATTCTGAGACCTGCAGGCCAGCGGGGATGGAACTCCGCTGCCTGTCTGCCCCATAGACAACTAGGATGAAGAGAATCCCCCGGTCTAGGGTTTGGGTGGTACCGCAAATAAGCTCTTATCCCGTATGGTGGCATTGTCGGAAAGCACGTGCCACCTTATCTTTTCGTCTGAGAGAGATTCCGCTCTCCCATACAGTTCTCGAATCGTCCGACTGTATTATAAGAGGTTCTCCTCACTATGATGAGTTCCTCATGCTCTTCAGCAAGCGCATTACATAGGATAGCATTACATAGCATTAGCATTACATAGCATAGCATTAAATAACAGCAAACGAACGAGGTTTTATTTTCCGATGTTTTTTTCCGCTGCCGCACCCAGACTGTCCATTTTCCTCTGCTCATTCCCTCCTTTCGAGGGAAGTGATAACCAAAGGGGCGTGATGGCACGTGCGTCTGCTCGCGTATATCGCGACTTCGGCGTTTGTCGGTCATGGGCTTGCGATATAGCGTCACAACACACCCTCATCTTAGTTCCTTTGCCTGTTAGTTGCCTGTTGGTGTTAGTTAGTTAGTTGCATGCTGCTGATAAGGTAACTAAACGGATACTGTATTTGCTGCTTTGTATTTATATAGTTTTTGCAACGAGAGAATAAAGTTGCAGAATCATCACAAAATGAAAGTGTCTCGCTCTGTAACAAAGTGGATTCGTTTTTCGCCTGCATCCCGTCGTGTCTGCCCTTGCATCCCTATAAGTTACTGATAAAGTTAGTTACAGGAAAAGTTATTTATACAGAAAGGTATCTCTGTACTGGTTAAATGAATTACTCCTCATTTACTCTCGGTTTCTCATGGTCAGGATGACAACATGTGAAACTGATTTAATGTGTAGCTTACCAACCATGAAATCATCGTCGTAAGGGTGGTTCTTGGTTAAGGACAATTCCTAGTGACAGGTGACAGTCGGAACACATTGACATGATGCTTGCTTCCTATGGTTTTCGTGCTTAAGAACACGTGTGCACCCGGTGGTTGTAGGTAGTTCAAATCCATAATTGAGTATCATGCGATCAGTGCCAAAACCTCCACAATATTATTTTTTCTCTCTTGCTGTCTGTGTGGAAATTATAGCGGATTATTTCTGCGCAGCAATTGTCACAGAAGTGCACGAGATAGTGTTATGCTACCGTAAAGCAACCAATGCTGAGGGCATTGCTTGTAATGCAATATTGACTGCATTTTTCGAAAAATGTCAACCTATGCCTCTTTGTGCTGGACTTTCTCCATCGGGTGGAAGAACGTTCCACAGTCTCCTGAAAGCTTCGTTTGGAAATGCCTTAACATCGTGTCCCAAAGCAACTCCTGGAACTTATATTATACTCAATTGCAGGAGGACGCGTGGCAACTTTTGCAATGGGCCTCAGCGTCATTAGAACCAACAGCAAAGACGTTTGTCTTTCACACCAGCTGTTTTACTCTACAACCTCGTGAAGAAGGGAATACATGTAGACTCACAGTGTAGATCGGTGGAGTACAGCGATTTTCGTTCTGTAAGTACACCAGGGTTCCGCAGAGTACATCAGATTTATCCCGCTGTATGTTGCACATGTTTAACGGGGCACATGCGCACTTTTTGCTAATGCATTCTTTTACGTTGCCGGAGGTGAACGCTTTCCAAAAAATATTGAAGAAAATGTTCTAAACCACTGCACATTTTCCTTCTCATGCCCTACTCAGCGATGCCTTGCCGACAACAGACACACACCATTTTGACGTCATGCTCAACCCGTCTAAAGAGACCCCTGTACGATGTCGCTTGATTGTGACACGGGAAAGCGATTTAGATCCTAACGGATAACTTGGCTAGTAATTTCGCGGTAGCTTTTCTTGCCAAATCCCGAGAAGTCACGTTCGCTTGGTCAACGTGCAGCAATCTCGCATGTTCCCGTGGCATTTTCCGAACGCCAAGCAGCGCCTTTTTCTCCTGCCCTCTATAGAACCTTTTAGCGGGCTTCGAAGTGGGCTATAGCCGATGTCGTCACATTGGCCGGTATTGGCATACACATGGGTTAGCAGACCATGAAATCTGAAGACGAGCCACCGCGGTTTCCCTTGGTTCCTGGCAACGCTCATTTCATTCAGCGCGGGCGCCAGACTAGGTATTTCCTGCGCTAGGCTGTGTTGCCAGGAGCCCACTCGAATTCACCACAAGCATCTCTCCGCTTGAAGCGCACAATGTTACAAGTTCAAAACGTTCCACTTAATGTGGGCATTATATCTTCGGCGCGGTGTTGTCTTGCGATGTTGCAAAACAAATAACAAAGGACGGACGGACGGATGAGCCATTCGTACAGTGTCGCCACTGCTGTCGTGCCCATTTACCAACTCGCATGTCTAAGCGGATTGCGTGCTGGCCATTTTCTATTTTACGTCGAGACTGGGAGGTATCCGCAGGGGGGGGGGGGGGGGCTGTGTGTGTGTGGGGGGGTCTTCCTCAGACGCCGTAAGACATGTCCGCACAGTTCCCGAGTAAGTCAGCCCGAGACGCACTTCCCACGGAGCGTTAATCTTCTGTTGCCCACCTCGGAGGCCGAAAATGGCAAACTCTACCATCAGTGCCTAACACAAGAAGCCACATACGAGCCACTGTGAGCAGGTGAAGCCGGCAGCCATATTGGAAGGGGCGCCAATATGCTAGCGAGTAAACCTTTCAGGTGGTTTTGGTGGGGAACCGATAAAAATAATTGCTCGTCTGACACATGTCTTTATGAGCACAAGTCTAGGGCTTTTGAATGTCGTGCTCGCTCTTCACAGGGTGTATTTCACATGACTCGAAGGGTGCTGAATAGCTGGTGCAAAACTTGCGAAGAGGACGAAACCTAGTAGGAAAGACAACACTCACAGTTTTGCATGTGTGTGTGGTGTTGCGACGCAAGGTCCAAGGTAAAGACAGGGCTGTGGTCTTGGGAAAACGTAGCAGCGTTTATTCTGACAGCTTTCCTAGCTTTCGAAGACAACGTGACTTCTGAGGTCCTGGCTGAGGTCACAGCATTTGCCCGTGGCTTCTAACCTTGCTTGGGGTTTTCCTCCGTCTGCTTCGTGGGGCGGACAGGTAGTAGATCCCGTCGGAATGTTGGCGACGGCGGGTTTCCGCATTCGGATGATCTTCTCCGTCTGGGTCCGCGTGGAAAACAGGTGGCCAACCCCCTTGTAATGACACAAATGGTTTCGAAGTAGTCCTGGTTAATCGCAGATGCAGCTAATCCCACCGTGTATTGTTCGATGTCTGGTTCTTTCGCAACAGTGGTCTTTCTTCCCTGTCTCGGGAGTTGTCCTGTTCGCGGGAATTTCATGGTCCATTTAGATGGAGCGGATGACCGGAACGGCATTTTGAATGAAAGCACACATTCTAGAGCTACCTTAAGCTTGGGCCACACTGTTGAGTTTCAATGCGTCCGTCAGCTCTGTGTCCGTCTATGAAATGACGCAAGCGCCTTCGAGAGCGACGGACGCATAGGTTCGCAGAGTTCGGTAGTTCGAGACGGAGTGACGCAAGAAATTCCTGTCATTGCCCCGGTAATCGTGCCGCCGCGTTCGCTGCGGCTCGTGGGCTTATACACAGTAAATCATTTTACACCTTTATTTGCTCAAACAAGGTGTATTCTTATAAAAACACCCTTTTCTATTCCACAAAGAGTGCAAAAAGTGCATTACTAAAGGTGTAATATCGACATACACTACGTTTTATCCAATGTGGATAATTAAGGGTGTAAAGTGGGGTGTTGAAACAGGTGTTTTCCGTCGAATGCACCTTTTTTTACACCCATTGAATTGGGAGTATGGTGTTAAAAATGGGGTTTTATTTCGTGAGAGAAAAATTATGCTGGTTTCACAGCTCCGCTCAGCAAGTAATCACATAATAGACGATAACCTGAGTTAAAAACACAGTATTTGACAGGGAAGGATGTTTGAAATTTAGCTTATATCTTTGACTCGTTGCATGCGTGAGTGTTGATTGCAAAAACATATTCCCGCCACCGCTACAAACTTTTCCCGCCCCACATGTAACGAACGTGCCCCAACAAATTGTATTTTACTATATGATCCATCCGACACGCCAATATAGGCTACTGAGGGTGCCCTAGGTCTCTTTATGCCTCTGCACTCAGGTTGGTCACCACAGTGTTAAGCGCCCACAGTGCCCTAGGTCACCACAGTGTCACCACAGTGTTACCAAGCTAACGAGGCGTGCCTGCGACGCATTGCGCTCCGGTTTAGGTTCTACGATGGAACCACGGCTGGAAGTCTACCGTGTTCGCGGTGCTGCTTGCCATAGAAGCAAGAAGGTCGAACTGCATGTCTCGGCCAGTGGCGTCGGTATGCTGCCGCGGAAGCTCCTATTACACTATTTGCGAGGGAATATTTGCGAACAAATAATTCCATCATAAAAGGTGTTTTCAATAGAATACTCCCATTTTAAGGGTGTTTTTGTTTTTATACACCCATTCTAACAGTGTTTTACTAGGAATACACTTAACTAAAGGGTGTATTAGAAAACACCCATCATTTGAGTGTAAAGGCAACACCAAAAAGGTGTGCGCCATGGGACAAGCCATTTACACCAAAAAAGTGTAAAAACGTTTACTGTGTAGTCCACTTCATGTAGTGGGCTATAAGCAGCGTCTCGTATCGCAGCCCCGCGAAAGTGCGAATGTGAATTGGAAACCCATGCGTCCTCCTCACAAAAACTCTGACGGACGGATTTATTGAGACGCAATAGTGCGAGCCAGGCTTCTTTTTTCTGCCCCTTCTAAGATGACGACGTGCCGGCGTCACTCCAGCTGCGTGGCGGCGAAGTTTTAGTATGTAACCTTCTTTATTGTATCCATCCAGCACCAACTGTTGAAGGCACTCTCGTGCCTTAATGCATTACGATGTAATGTTTTTTTTTTTATTGCGTGTTAGCGCCGCGAAGCAACTGTGGCTATGAGCGGCGTACAGATGTGGACAGACGGAGAGAGGGCAGCAGGAAGGAGTGGGGGACAGGGGATTAGTATGCGTCCTGGGCCGACTTCAGGGGGAACTGTGCCGACATTCGTCTGGAAAGTCTTGGGAAAACCCAGGGAAAACCTGAGACAGCACAGCCGGCGGTAGGGATTCGAGCCCACCACCTCCGAGTCTTGAGCACGACCTTGGTTACCACCAACGAGCGGACGCCTTAGCCCACCCGGCCATGCCGCTGGTATTTATTGATGTAAATACCTTAAATTATCCAAATGGGGCATTACATGAGGGAAGGAATTACAGTACAGGAACAACAAGAAGAAAAACAACATATATTTACAGCGAGACACACTCATGAATAACAAACAAGATGAACCCGTATACCTGCTAGGCACACTGATAAAAAAGAAACAAAAGAAACACGATATTTATAGTTAGACACACTCATAAAAAGCAAGATTATCGATATATGTAAAATAATCTGCATAAACAGTTACTTATATCTGGAGAAAATGCAAAAATTGACGTTTGAAAGCAGTTTCATCATGAGTGATGACCAGCGGCAATGGAAGACCGCTCTATTCAGTGGTGCATAGAGCTAAAAAAATGAGCGAGAAAAATGTGTGGTGTTACATGAAAAAGGCTAAACTTTTAAGGGGTGATCCAGTCGCGGGTACATACAGCTATGTACAGCTGGTAACAAAAAATTCGGTCTCAATAAACTGGTATGAAAGAATTTATGATACAGACAGAGCCTATGAGATTTCCTGCGTGTCTCGAGGTAAGGAAGGTCAATGGATTTTTTAATAGCTGTAACACCTGAAGGATAATAAATGTCCAACACGTGTAGCGCGGAAACCAAGAACAAGACCTGAGGCATAGGAAAGCGTGAGCTCTGCATGTTCTCAAGAAGGCCGAGCCCCAACTGGTGCCAGTGCGACGATGGCCTATAAGGCTGACACCACGGTTGCTTGACGGGGAACTCTATCATCTCCGACACACTCACCATAGTTTTGGCGCTCTATGGCCTTTGTTGCCTTTGTGCCATTAAACGCATAATCAATCAATCAATCTATTAGAGTCGTAAAACGCGCTACAATGTCCTCGAAGTAGTGATCTCGTATCGGCAGAGTGGCTTGATAGAGACAGGTTCGTGCCTCGAACTGCAGATTATCCAACAACATGTGTAGCGCTGAACCCAAGGACAAGACCTGAAGCATACGAAAGCGTGAGCCCTTCGTGTTTTCATGAAGGCCGTACCCGAACTGGTGCCAATGCGACGATAGCTTGAAGGCTGACACCACAGTTGCTTAACAAGCAACTTGGTTAAAGTCGTAGAACGGCGATAATTTGCTCGTCGTAGTGATCCCGCATCAGCATTGTGGCTTAATAGAGACAGGTTTGTGCCTCGAAGTAGAGATTGTCCTACACGTGTAGCGCGGAAACCAAGGACACGACCTGAAGCAACTGGTGCCAACTGGTGACGACGCGACCATGGCTTATAATGCTGACAGCACATTCGCTTGACGGGAGACTCTGCTAGAGTCGTAGAACCGGCGACAATTATGTTGAGAACGCGAGAAAGCTGAGGACGCGACAAAAACCTCTTCTTTCGTCGAGCTCTCTGTCCCAGGTTGCCCCATTCAAAATAAATTGCAGTAATCCCTACAGGATCAATGTTGAGGGTTGCATAACTCACTGAATGAATAATTGCTAGTTGTACGCTGTCCGTGTTCCATGTGTTCCATCGTGACCATTGAGGATATCACTCCATTATCACTTAATACTGGCACACGGAGTTTCTTTTTATTCAGTTCGTTTCTTTTTAATGTAAGATGCACAAAATAGGTGCAGAAAAAGCAGTTAAGCTACACTTAATCATCCAATGTAATGACTACTCCACATGACATCTTGTCTTTCTCGCTACAACTTCAATATTTAGATGTACAATGTACAATTACTGTTGATTTCAGTGGTGCAGGGAGAAAAGAGTCCGCGTCACCGATGGAGTCTACAGCCTGGCGTGGGACGGTTTTACTGTGAAAGTGGCAGATGACCTGGTCACCACAAAAGAAAAGGTAAGGAGTATGGGGCATTGTTATTAGGACACCAATCTGCTACCACTCGTAGCAGTGCTACTAGAACTGCAATGTTATGCATAAAAGCTGGTTCTGTGTCACACGTTGGAAGACGTGGTGAAAGTGTATTGTCAAACCTACGGTGCAGTACAATGCCCTGTATTTCGGTGTGGTTATTTTGTTCGTTGACGACGTATTACTGTCACATGTTTACGGAGATGAGATTATACGCTGTTGTTTATTCCGCTTATCGTTACTTTTGTCTTTTTTAAAGGTATGTGCGGCGAGATCTACTGGTTTTCAAGGACACTGGGCTGTTTTTTTCCCTAGAGCGTGCAGACGACTATAGTTGCGAGCACTCCAAATTGTCCTACACGGACATTCTTCGAAAAATGGACCAGTGCAGCCGAACAAAAAATATATAATGACCCAAACCCGTACTAGGCTGTCACATCATTGACTCACGAACGCCTCAATACCATACGTGAACGCCACGATATGACACATACGCATATGTTGGCAGGCTCGGAGAGGTGCAACCCTGTGCTGTGCACACGTAAAAGCAATAATGGGCCTTAGTAGGCAATCCCGAAACATGATAAGCCATTCCCAATGCCACTTCGAAGTGGCTGTATGTATGTAACTGTATGGTGATGGTAACTGATCGAAAATGCTTAAAAAGAAAAACGTTGGTGGGTCGGTCGGGTTTCCTCCTCACCTCCTCCCGCACCAGCCTCCTCAGCAGGTGACCCAGCTTACAGTGGTGAAGGAAAACGACGGCTTCCCTGAGTGAGCCATTCTTAGCAGTAGGTGACAGGTTCCCTACATAAAATAATGGGAGAGGCTTGCTATGGGGATTTCTAGGGTTAGGAGAGGGTTGCGCCAACTCCAGGTTGGCGCAGTTTTCGGGTGGCACAGATCATGGCAGGTGTTTTTTTTTTTTCTCGCTGGTTAGTTTCAACTTGCTTGCTGCTATTAATGCATTGCACGGGTGTTCGCAGAGGACACTCAAGTAACCTAGCCAACAATAATTTGACGTTGCGCACGTTTCAATGAATATCTCAAATGAAGTTTCAATGCGCCCTTCGTACGAAAATGTTGGAGCTGATCCACTAGGGTCATCAAGGTCTGAACAAGTGTAAGGCCAGAGCTCGGGAATCAATGTGGTGGCCCGGAATCAATGACGATGTCTGCGCTCTTGTGGGTGATATTCGGACAGCTATGCTGCATCTGCTGTCACATATGCCGATGGTATAGAGCCAGCAACGCAGATAACACTACGACAAAAACTGTAGTGATAAAGAGCACAGCACAGAACTTGTTACTCTGGCCGCCATCCTAATTTCCTTTTCTCAGATACATTCTGAGTCGGAGAGCAACAGACTTTGCTCTTTGTCTGGAACGCGGCCATGCCAGTACGGGACAGCTGTTTCGGCCTTAGTGGGCTTTCGTCAGCCATCGCCATGTCTTGTAATGTCACCAGCTCAAATGATGCCTGCCTGCGTAGTGAATGCCTGAATGGTACAACGAGAAAACAAAGGGGCCAAAAAGGTGTTGGTTGTCCTGGTATGAGCTGCCCTGGTGTAAACTGTCTTGTTTGTATGAGTTCTCCAGTCAGTTTGTGAGTTTTCAATGCCGCGTAAGCTGGGGCTTAAATCAGGGTACCTGAAAAAAGAAAAAAATGGCAAAATAGGATATAGGGTTTGCTCGCCCAGTTGTTGCAAGCGATCTCGAAAGAGAAAATGCTCGATTGCTTCGCAAGATATGTCATGTTTAAAAATCCGATACCACTAATTCGTCGATCAGGAGCTGCAGGAGCTCAATTCATGGATCTGGACGGCTAATTAGTAATGTCGAGTTTTCTTTTCGGGCTTTTGTTATTACTGTTTTCAGTATGCACGTACACTTCTGCACTTTCCTATTCGCTACCTGGACAAAGCGTCTTCGAGCTTCGCCGAAGATGCGGACCCACTTGCGTAAACGCCGAAAACAAGAAGCTGAGTCAGGAATCGGTCTCATCGAAACCAATCCTGACGAATAAAAATTATTTGTTATTTACCATTCTGCTCCGCCTCAATGCATTCGTTGACGGTAAGGAGGAGGACAAGGAGGGTGGAAGTGTCGGGTGCGGTAGGTCCCGATCAAGAATATTCCCGGCGAAAACGTCCCCAAAGAAAAGGTAAGTATGAACTCCAGCCAAACCATAGAACCTACGTCATCAAGGTCTTATGACGTCACTCAAGGCCGCAGCCGCTCCGCCCTCATCAGTCTGGTCATGACCTGCAATGGGGGTCGAGTGCTTAGGTGATCAGTGATATAATATCATTGTTAACCAGTGATATCATATCATAGTAAAACCATATCATTGATAACATGAAAAAAACTAGGAATCCAACCTGTGTCTTGTTAGTTGTCAGTCAGTATTGGGCCATTGGCTCAACATGTACACAGGGGTCAGTATTGAAAATACAATAATGAGGGTGACAAGTCTGAGGGCGTTAAGGCAGATGGCGCCACGCAGTTGCTGTAGTTAAAGATGTGCCACGTCCGCCGAATTTTGCCGCCACAGCTTTGCCTCGCTATAGTTCCTGTTCAATAGGTGGCACTACCTCCGACGAATTTTAAATTTCCCGCCGCAGATTTTCTTGTCATATGGTCTTGCTTGTGTTTTGCTTGTGTGGTCCGTCGACTTTTGTATATGTTCAACAAATGGCGGTATGCTGAATGGACATCCAATGGACATATCGTGCTATTGCGATTTTTACATTTCCCGCCCATAGTCTGCTGTTGCAAATGGAGTCCTTTGTAAAACATTTGTGGTTTGGTTAACCAATTTACCAAATAAACCACACGCACACATGGATCCTCTCTCATTTGTAGACTCATCCGTGAAAATATTTGAGCGGCTTGGTCAACCGTTCAGTCCACTTTCTTGAAAGCAATAAAATGTTAGACCGCGCTTTCGATGTGGGTTTCGTCGTAGCAGTCGTAGAATATAGAATTGTTCGTCGTAGAATATCGTAGTAGGATTCGTAGAATTCGTCGTAGTAGGAAAATCTTGCGATTCAATAAATAATAGGTGTGTTTGTCTGTGCCGCTGCCGTCTCCAGACAGGATGTGATGACGTCACGCAGTTGCTCTGAAGTATCTGTAGCAATGCATTGACCATATTGGAGAAAAAGTGCAGCAATAGAAAATGGGAGGTTGGTCGATTGGTGTGCATTTTCCTGGACGGATTTACCGTGAACATTGTTTTTAATAAGACGAGTGTGTGTGTCTGTGTTTAGAAATAGTTTGATGCTGGGGAGTGTGTTTTCTGCTTTGCCCAAGTGTTTCTCTGCGCTTTTTCTCTCTTGTTGTGTGACAACATGCGATTTTTCCTGGAGTGACAGTGCTGGTTGAGCAATATCCTGACATGCCCAGACCTGTTCTGTCATGCTTCCTTCCTTCTACATCTAGTCTGTCATGCTTCCTTCTAGACGTAGTTCTGTATTCTTTTTTTTCTTGTACAAGGAACATTCTTGTACTGTCATGACGATAGTGCTGCTCTGAATGGGAGTAAAGCTAGAACGATTCTTAATAATTTTGCGATTCATTTAGTTCAGAGAGTAACTGCCAGGGTTGCCAGATTGGGCTATAAACCGCCCAATTTGGCTCCTTTTTGTAACAGTTGGCGGGGTGTTTTTCATCTTGGCTATTTGGCTTTTTTGGGGAAATTTCAGGGTTCGCCAGATGCGAACGACTGTCGCTGTTGCTGTCGCCAGGTGGACGACAGCACATGACCACACTATGATTGTCACCCCTCGTCACACCGAACTTTTTTACACCCTTTTGAGTGTAAGGTGTGTGTACCATAACTCATACCCCTAAATTGTCTAGGCGTAATGAAGTGCACCTACCTCTCATGATGTGTTTCACAACACTTTCAAACCTTTGCACCTAAAAGTGTGTGAGTTATAGTACACCCATGTTCCCTCCAGAAAGGGTGTAACCTCATCTTAGCGTGTGTGTGGCTTGTTGGTGTACACTGGTAATCGGACGACACCCTATCTGATTCAATTTTTGGTGTAAATCAACAGCCCTAAGCAATGCATAACATTGCATAACTATATACATTGCCTGTCTTGCGAGCGTCTGCAAATTCGATAGCAAGTTTAACTTGATTATATACACAAACACCGAAATCAGGAATTGCTTGCAGTATAAACTCTACACGCCATTCATATTCCACAACGATGTTAAGCATCTTATAATAAGGCAAAACACCCTTAGCACACCCTGAACACACCATTGTAGATGTGCACCCAATTCACACCCATCTATCAACCTCGAAGGGCCATACCTCGACCATATTGCCACGAATCATCATCGTGGAACTTCCAGGGCAGGCACGAAATGGTACATCTCATCCCGGCGCATGCTGAAGAAGCAAGAAGCTTCCAGACACATCGCCTGCTCTCTGGCAAACGCACGTGCTGTTTCTAGACTTTTCGGCGCGACGCTTAGATGCTTGTGCGCTCCAAGCTGGAGCATTCATTCTTTGGACTTAGTTGTGTTCAGAGAGCTATCACTCTTGTGTTTCTGCTACCAAGTAGTTTAATAAACCGTTTGCTGTTTATTCGACGACTCGCCGGCCCATTTCGCTTCGTGACATTTCTGGTGGAGGTGCAGGTTGGGCGGGTCGCGAATGCGCCCAGCTGTTGCCGTGCCGCGCTGCCGATGGTGGCTGTCGTATTCATCTTCTTGCAGATTGGGGGTTCCAATGACCTGAATTCCGAAGGTAGACCACGCTGTCTTCGACTAAGTCGTTTCTTCTCTTCCAGGCCGTTCAGCAGGGATTGCCCGCACCTCCACCAGAAGTGTCACGAAGCGAAATGGGCCGGCGAGTCGTCGAATAAACATCAAACGGTTTATTAAACTACTTGGTAGCAGAGACAAAAGAGTGATAGCTCTCTGAACAACACTGAGTCCAAAGAATGAATGCTCCAGCTTGGAGTGCACAACCATTTAAGCATCGCGCCGAAAAGTCTAGAAACAGCACGTGCGCTTGCCAGAGAGCAGGCGATGTGTCTGGAAGCTTCTTGCTTCTTCTTCAGCATGCGCCGGGATGAGATGTACCGTTTCGTGCCTGCCCTGGAAGTTTCGCGATGATGATTCGTGGCAATATATCACGTGACCATTCAATGAACATTCTTCACCTGAAATTTGCCCTGCGGACAAATGGACTGTAAAGACTTCGTGTCATCCGACGTCTTCCTGAACAAGTTTACTTGTAGAACTAATGTGTCCATAATATGAGTTTATGCACCTATGTCCCTATCTTATGCTGTATATTCTACCGGTTTTGTGAACAGGGAAGCGAAAACGTTTTTTTGCTATTTGGGCTATTTTTTCTTTTATGTGTTGCCGTGCGTTGGCTATGTTTGGGCCATTTTATGAATCAGTTTTGGCTGGAGTTTGGCATCTGGCAACCCAACCGCAAGGAGGACAGGTGTGTGTGTTTATTCGGGAGGAACAAGCGTCATTATTCAGTTACCTGCCTGGCTCTCGGATGGGACGGACATATCTCGCTGAGCTCGTCGTATTTAGCCATTGGTGGCGTTACTTGTTAGGATATTTTTTTTCCTGTATTTGTGTCATTTAGTAAGACTGGAATTTAAATGCTTAATTGCTATGCAATCAGCTTTGATGCATGGTATTTTTCTGCTATACTTTTTCTGTTTCCATGCAATCATTATAATAGAATAATGGAAATAATTGTGGGATAGTGATTTCATAAATAACAGGTCCCTGGTCTAGAGTGTACGCGTCCTTGAACCATGAAGCTGCATGCTTGTGATATGCCGCGTCTCTATTGTTCCAGGTGGACCTTGTCGAGGACAGTTGGGTTAGGCATTAGTGAAAAAAAACAGTGTAGCCCAGAGACAATAGGATGACGTCACGACCAATGAGCAAGGCCTGCAGAAGGTGCAAGGATTCACTTCTCTCTTGGACACTGGTGTGTGGACGCGTCAATCCTCTTGTTAGCAATTGTGTTGGCCGTTAGTGGAAAGGCGTAGCTTCGGTGGGATTCAGTTTGCCCCTGACGGGGTACGGATGCGTGGTTCGTCACTGATGAATGGTCTGTGACGATTCAGGCGTTTTTTGTGTCGAATGGATTTGTAATGAAGGAATGCAGTGTACGTGAAAATACTCCGATGGACCAAGAAGGACGCCAATATTGGTTCAATATTTAACACATATGGGCTGCCAATATTGCCAATATTGGTCCATTATGGTCCATTATGGCCCATTTTGCGCCAATATTGCCAATATTTCTGTGATAACACCAACGGGAAGTCCGTGTAATAATAAGTCATTATCCGATTTAATATGCACACCTTATATTACTTCTCTCTTATTTTTTGCCTTTTCATTTCTGCAGATATCATTGATCCGCGTTGCAAACGGTTACAAAAAAAAAAAAAAAAACTGCATCGGCCCAAAACCGAATGAACGGAACTGCGAATGCCAAGGATCCCTCAGAAGCCTTCATTGGGATCGCAATATTCTATAAACCAATAATGTCCAACCCACTCAGAGTGTACAAAGGAGCGAAGCACTTTCGTGACGGTGACGGACATACGCCAGAGCAACTCACACCGCTGGCAGCAACTTGAAAGCACCCAACTTTACAGAAGAGCCATCCCATCCTATCAAACATTGTTTTTTACTTGATCTGCCACAATTCCGTTATCATTACAGCAACCAGCAACATTTTGGCCCGTATGAAACGTCCGATAGCGCTGTCGCGCATGCACATTAGTTGTAGGACGCGTGATTTCGCTCAAACGACCCGCTCGCTCTCAGTCGGCCCGACCGGTTGGCATTGGCATCGCGAAGGAAGATGCGGCTGCTTCCATCACGGTGAGTGGAATGATAAAGTTGTTGAGTTCTAGTAAATGTTACAATGGGATTGCTACGTATGTTGACTGTTTCGAACAATGTGTATCATCTACGGGAAGTTGTTGGATGTAGCGACGTAGTGAATTAGGCATTTCACACGCTTCAACGTCCAATCTTGCCGTGCTGCTTGGGCATTTGTGCAACTGGTATCTGGTGAATGTTACTGTGATTGCCAAGTATGTTGACTGTTTCGAACAATGTGTATATTCTGCGGGAAGTTCTTGGATGTAACGACCGATTGAATTGGGCGTTTCATACGCTTCAACGTCCAATCTTTCCGTGCTGCTCTGGCATTTGTTTGGGAAGGGTACATACCATTTTCTGCATTTTCAGTCGATATGGGGTGTACACGGGCTTGCCAGGATTTCCCTCATATTGGCTCAAACTGGGAAATATGGCACCCATATTCCAAAGATTTTCCCAATATCGGGAAAGCCTATTTATATATTTTCCCAATATTGGGAAAATCCTGGCGGAAACGGGTCTCATATTCAGCCCATATCGCCAATGACCAGAGGCCC
Organism: Ornithodoros turicata; assembly: GCF_037126465.1. Classification (NCBI taxonomy): domain Eukaryota; kingdom Metazoa; phylum Arthropoda; class Arachnida; order Ixodida; family Argasidae; genus Ornithodoros; species Ornithodoros turicata. The sequence goes on from NC_088201.1 coordinate 225,721,366, forward strand.
AATATTATGTGGTGCTTGGGGTTTTTTACACTGTTCAAGTGTTTTTTATTTTCTTTTTCTAGCTGTGCTTGCTTTCCTCTGTTCCTCAGTAGTCGTGCGATTCTTCCTCGTGTAACAGCGCTCGTTGACCTCGCTGACGTGACCTGACCTGCATACTTTCCTTTGTTGACGCATCTAGATTTGTATTTTTTTCTTTTTTGGACGGGAACGATTCATGTTGATCATTCTTGTCTTGACGATGACGCTAGTGCTGCCGAACCCCTGATTGAAATCGGAATAGTGCTAGAACGATTGTTAATAATTTTGTGATTAAATTAGTTCAGAAAGTAACTGCAAGAGGGACAGATGCATGACTTTATAGAGGAGAAAAAAGCATTACGATTTAGTTATTCGCCTGACTGTCAGATGGAATGGACGCGTTGTTCTGTGCTCCTCGTGATTGCCGTTGTGGTGGCCTGATTTGTTGTGTAACTAATTCGTTCGCACGTGATAACTTTGTTTGCGATGTCGATTCAAGTCGCCCCGTTCCGTCAGTCGGCAGTCGGCCCGTTCCACGCCATTTTCTATCTTCCGCAAAAGCTGCCTCAGGCCTTAGGAGTAGTGCTGGCATGATTCTGAACAATATTTCTCATTAAACTAGTTGAGAAAGTAACCGCTAGGGGGTGCAGATGCGCGACTTTATAAATGAGGAAAAATTACGAGTCAGTTCTGAGCCTGGCTGTCGGATGGAGCAGTCGCATCGTTCCGCGCTCCCCGTGACTGCTGTTGTGGTGGGCTGTTTTGCTTCTGTGCCTCATTGGTTTTGTTGTTAGCTATTGATGGTTTGCATATTTACACTTGCTTTCACAGAAGTTTACTCTATGTACTTTCTGTATTATAAGTGTTTTTCTCCTTGCATGTCCAGAGCTGTCCTAACCTGCCGTGACATGATGACATCACAGCTGACGTCACAGGATGTCCAGCACTGGTGGTCACAAGGACGGTGGCGCCACCTTGTGTGATGCTTTGCAACTAGGTAGTCGCCTGCCTCTGCGCTCTGTCGCGCAGCGATGGTCAGCGGCCGTTCCAGGCCGCTTTCTTCAAGATGGCCTCATTGATCTCAACTAAACCCCTTCTCTCCACTCTATTTCTATCTATATTTTATTTTCTATCTCTTTTATTTTTTTATCAGTTCAAATAGCCGGCAACTCCGACAGTGGCCTGGACACGAGTTAGATGATCCCCAATTAGTGTAATGACTCCCTGGAAGGTGCTGATTACTGTGGGGGTCCGAAATTGCTCTAATTGCTAATTAATGGTGTCCAGGCCTCTGTGTGAGTTTCCGGATACTTGATCTGACCATGTGGTACTGTTCTCCAGCGTCCGAGTCACGTCATGAATTCAACAACACGTTCATTACGAAGTTAACTGGACTGCCAAATGAATATGTGTACAACCAGATTTTCAACTTTTGATGTGCTTCATTCAGGACTCTTGAGTGGCCTATAACCCTTATGAAAATTGATTTTTCCTTTCTGTAGACTTATTGTTTCCTGTCTTGACAGTGTGCTGACTTTCACTTGTTGATCAAGTCAACAGGAATTGCTATTGACATCATTTTGACAATCTCATAAACTACCATGTGTACCTTCTGAGGACAAGGTATATAGATGTCGTTGTTGACAGTTTGTGGACTTTCTATGCGCCTATGTAGCAAGTACTTATTTTAACCCTTCTTCGTTCTACATAGACGAATTCCGTAGTATTAGTTACTGCATTATCGCACAGTAACGTCCACAGATGTCGACCTCAAGGGGGTACCGAGCATCCCCAAAAGGGGGGTATGTATATAGAGGCGTACTTGTGGACAAACATCAGTAGGAGACAAGCTGTATGGGTAATATCAGCAATTTCTGGGTATGTTGCAAAAAGTCGTGGGGTGTACACCACTCCTGGAAGGTGGAGAGGTCCGTGCCATCGGCTCTCTAAACAAAGCGGTATTTGAACCTCAACTTATAATTAAATGTAGTAGATTGCATGCCACTTTGCCACCTCTTAGCTGCATATTAAAACACTAAATACATTTTCGATGGCTTTGAGAAGACGGTTCCTCGTATTATTTACAATTCAGTTCAGTGTACAATATATTTCCAATTTATACAACAACATACGCATGCGACAGGTTTACTGCACATTTTGATTCTGCGTCGCCATGCCTCGCCCTTGCCTCATCACGCAGGAGACATCGCCATTAGCATAATCGGAATGGCGTTGGAACTAGTGATGGGCAAGTCAGTTAACATTGGTGAACTAATTAATTCAGTTCAGTTCACTACACTGAACGGCTTAAAATAATAGTTCGTTCGTTCACCTGTTCGCAATTTCACAGTAGCACGTGATATAGTGACGTCACGGCGCCACAAAATCGCTCTAAGGGTGGGTGCTATAAGAGGTCAGCCATATTTTCATGCGTGACGCTATACATACTTGACAGAGAGGCTTCTGCTGCCACGCAGTGAATAATTTATGCAAGAGAAACCTACGAAAAGAATCGTGGTTAGCAGCCACAGCGTAACAAAATAAATACGACCAGGCAAACTTTCGTCTTCATGTATTTCCTATGCGCTATCTCGATGGATGGAGGCGAAAGTTTGCGTGGTCGTGTATATTTTGTGACACAGTGATTGGCAACCACAATTTTTCCTTAGGTTTCTCTGGCATAAATTCTTTATTGGCAGAGGGAACCTGTGCTTCAAGGAGGTACAGTGTCTTGTACGAAAATGTGACTGACCTTTTAGGGCGCCCACCTTCTATGTGGGTCGACCAAGAAGATACAATAAGATGATCTAGCAATGTGGTTATCAAAAGGCTCCAGCTCATCAGCATAGGAAACGTCATTTGGACGTCAGTTGTCACCTAGACTAGGCCGCAGTTTTTTTTATGAGAAAAGCAATGCACACATCAATACTAATGCAAGATGATTTCGTCGTTCACTGTTATGATCACGTTTTTGTGATCACATATGTCTGCATGCTGCGCGCTTAAGAACATAGAAGTGTGACAGAGCGTACCTGCAGTTTCAACTCAATCGCAGTGGCTACATGCGAGCTCTCTGATACCTGCTGCCTGTCATTACTGATGTCATTACTGTCATCACTGCGCATCATACTTCACATATCACACTAAACAGCGACGTACCTGCTAACTTTACAATGCATGAGTGATCTGAAATAAAATGTACAGCGTCTGGCGTTCTGGAGAATATTTGTGAAGCTTGCAGTGCCGCGAAAACAGCGTGCCCACCCCACAGCTTGCAAGTCACGAGTTGCCCAGAAGTCAGAACAGAACGGCGCGAGCAGTTCAGAACGCTCTCAGCGCAAACAGTCCTGAACGCCTGTGACCTAATTGCGTTGAGAGTACTCCGTTTATATAGTTCAATCGTTCAAAGTACTTCACTTCACATGGCCGCTGGCTGTCCCCTCCTCGCGCCGCCCGTGCTGTCCCTTACACGCGAGCGCTGAGGGTGAGCAACAGATCTGACGGGCAGCGGCAGGGCTAGCGAGCACATCATACTTCAGGACGACCCCGGAGTCGTTTAGTTCACCCGATTCCTTCACACAGTTCACACCTTCAGTAGTGCACTTGAGCGCAGCGTCGCAGCCGTATACAGTTTAATGACGGTTAATGGCGATGAACCGAAAACGAAGGCTCGGGTCACGCGCAGTGCTGCGCGTAACCGATGGCGGTGCTGGTGATGATTATGACGAGGCGACCAGGCTCTACTCAGTAAAGGCCGGAGTGTTCCGCCCAATACGCGTACGCTCGTGGTGGTCCCCCGCCCCTCTTCTTGTGTGCATTCACATTGTTAGGTTTACAAAACGTTCCATTAATGGTGCAGATGTCAGAAGCAGATGTACGAAGCGCATGTGCTGTGAGGTTCTGGGCATTTCTCTGCCTATGGCGAGACCCAGTGAACTGAAGTGTTGAACTAATGTGTTGCTCGTTGGTGACCTAGTTTATTCAGTTCACCCGAACGACACGTTGAATTTGAAGGGTTCGTTCACGAAAGACGCATCAGTTGGAACGGTTGTAGCATGTTTCAACTATCTCACGATCTCAGCGTTCGCTAGTCAACTACACAACAAAGGAGGATATGATTTTGCGTCGTAAGGGGTAAACTGTGTGATAGAGGGGCGTCTACAAGCTTCATTTATATTGATACGATGACTGTTGTGCTGTAGGTTTTTGCTGTTTGCTTCGAGCAGCGGTTGCAGTCTTGCGTCGCGTCAGGTAAGTGTGCAAGTATGAGTTGGTGGCCAGTGTTGGTTCTGCTAATTTCATTGTCGTTTTTGCAGGTCAAGAAAGAACAAGCGAGGATATCATTTTGCGTTGCAAGGGGTAAGCTCTGTGATAGAAGTGTGTGGTCAAGCTTCACTTGTATTCATACCATGACTGTTGTGCTGTAGGTTCTTGTATGTTTCGAGCTGCGGCTGCAGTTTTGCGTCCCGTCAGTTAAGTGTACAAGCATCAGTTCGTGGCCGGTGTTGATTGTGCTAATTTTATTTCTGCTTTTGCAATTCTCACTTTGTTGAACAGTAAGCTGGGTGAATCAAATTTGTTGTTAGTATGATCATTTCACTTGGTTTTACTCACTTGAGTTTGAACATTACTAATTTGCGATTGAACACCCTATTCGGACACATTTCTCTCCAGCGCTTCATAGACGTCACTTTCGCCGAAATTCAGTGAATTTCGAAGTACACCGTTATCGTGGGTCGCCAGAAGAACTCAGACCGCAACCGGTCATTGACTGTCTATTGTGAGACGCGATACTGTGTTGCATAAAGCATGTGTACTTGTGGAATACTTCACTACTGTGTGCGTGGGGTGTTTCATATGATTGTGTCGACACTGGATACCACTTTCAAGGCATGCATTTTCCGAATAAAATAGACACATATATAGTTTTCCTGTACTTCATTTCATGTATTTTATGCGTGTTGCAATTGAGTGAGCAATACAACGGAGAAATTCGACTTCGCTCAAGTCACAGAAAGTCCACAAAAACTCTTCACATCATAAGCGGGATGATGTTAATCGGGATAAGCAAATCATGTATCTTCCTCGATTAAGAAGAATATATAACGAGTGCATCAAGCAACGTTCGCCATGCCCTTTAAAAAAGAACGAAGGTAGCTTCGTGGGTGACGGCGACTCATTGGACAGCTGAGTCACAACAATTAGTCCACGGAGAAATTGAGATCACGTATAACAAGACTTACACATGAAGGTCACACGAAATTTGTGTAAAGTATATGGAGAGTCTGCAGAAAGACCTGTTACCTTCCTGTGAATAATTGTCGACAAGACTTAAAGATCCATAAGTCAACATAAAATCAATGTGTGAGGTAACCCCAAGAACACACGCGGTCCTCAGGATGTCCTCAAAGTGTCATCACGTCCTCGTTCGTGATGGAATGAACGGAGGACGTCCACAGGCTGTCATCATAGGAGCTTCCAGTGATTGTCATTTGCGTACATCCTGCGGTCGTCAACCGGAGGACAAGCACAGGAGAAGAAAATTATTTTAATACTGCGTTGTGCATTTTAATACCTGCTAGCAGTAATCAAGTTCCCGATTTATTTCTCATTACCCAATACAATCAAAGAAGGAGTGCTCATGCATAAATTCCCCAAAAAATAATAGCGTTTCACTGCTCAAGCATCACTTACGATGCATGCATGAAACCAAAGCAGTAAGAAACACGGACACTACCTTGATAGCGACCAAGGAATTTCTCACTTCATTGTTGGTTATGTGCGAAATCAAGTTAAACTTAGATACCTCACCCCTTGTTTTGACTGAGATGCGAAGAGGACTCCCGAATCTGCTGAAGTTCGGAAGACAAGAAATAAGTTGTATCTGTTCTGTCCTGGGAAGGAAATGGTGCTGCATCATATGGGGGGGGGGGGGGCTTTCTAAGTGGTTTCGCAGGTCTTAGTTCCCATGAGCCTTTGCGTGCCACAGGTGGCGCTTGGGATCCCAATGAAGGCTTCTGAGGGATCTCAGGTGGTTGCTGTTTTGTGGTCTATTTTTGAAGCGTGATGTGGGCAAGCTAACGTTTGTCCCATCCTACAGTTGGCGATACAGGGTCTTACAAATGGAATGGAAACAAAAAGTAAACAGCCAATTTTGTAAGGGAATACCTGAAGGAGCGTGCAATTTAAGAAATAAGTCAATTGAAATGCAATTAAGAAGCACCCCAGTCAACATCGAATGTTGATGGACCGTAGAATCTACGTTGTCCAATGTTAACTGATGTTGAATGTAGAATGATGACTCTGAACCAACGTTGTTTCAACTGTACCTGGTCACTGGTGGATTGTGAACGTAAAGAAAAACATTGATTTTCCATGAGACTCAACTGTAGATATATGCACTTATGCAGCAAATATTTGTGTTGATTCTACATTGTACCTTCAGCATATTGTCACCCTTTATCACGAATGGAAAAGTCGCTGCTCCTTCAGTGCGAATCCAATTGTTTCGCACTGTATTTTATTTTTACATTCTATTGTGCCGTTCGCGTGTAGAGTAGGGCTTGTATGACGTGGTATTAATATCACTCATGCTGTCATTAATAATAATATTTATTTATTTTATGCCCTCAGAACTATACACTTTTTAACCATATTTGTAAACGACTCTTCATGGATGGCGCGTACTCAGTAAACAAATACAAAAACATATTTTACCTTTTTCAAGCCACTATAATGGTCGGTCACGGAGGTTGAGGGGATATAACAAGAAATATTTCCCAACAAGCGCGAGCCGAGCACAGCCACGTCAGCCTCATCGCCATCGACATCCTCCAAAGGCAATCTCAAACAATCGAGGCGAGGCGAGACGCGTCACAGTGCCGATCCTTTGGTTCGCTTGTAACGAGCGAAAACTCCTTTTGAATCAGATGTGGGAGCATATACCTCACTCGTACCTAAAGGGTCTGGCTCGTATAACATTGCTGAAAGGGTGTGTGTCTGAGTTACATTGTTGGCATTCGTAATGATGTCCAAGTAGGAACGGTAACCATAATGTTCGAAACTCGAAACCAAGGTTGAATTCAGGTAGATATGTACGTGTTGAAACAACGATGAACCAAACGCTTGGACAGGTATGACTGCATCAGGTGTTGTTGAAGTGCTTGTTGTAGTTACCGCTGGATCTCCATTCTTTCGAATGATCTTGCACTGAATATGCAAAAAGCTGGATTGAAGATCGAAGAAGCCCCCACCGAGTCCTGGAACATTGTACTCGATCACTCCGCTTGATGTCGGAGCAGATACTGGGAAAAACTCGACGTATTCAGACTTCTCCAAAGCAAAGTTTGTAAGTGGAAGAGAGAAGAGTTCCAGCTGGTTTGTAGTACACAGACAGGAATCTTTATGCACTACTGCAATAGACTTTTTTTTTCTGTCAAGTAAAGAAGTCAGATTTCCTCCGCTTCTCCGCAGGTCGAGCTTTTTTAACGGCCTTGCGTTTTCTTCCATTCCCTGTGAGTCTCTGAAGTAACTCGTCACGAGTTTTATGCACTGTGCGGTCTACTCCTTTCTTGACGGCTTCTCGAAATGATGCTCCTTGCTGGACTTCCTCGGCTATATGTCTTCCAGTATCAAGGAGCTTTCTTCCAACGTATGGCGCTACCTTCTTGGTCAGTATGGGCAAGAAACCCCTCAGTACGTCACCAAATATGCCTCCTCCAATCTGATAAAGCTCGGGAGCAGTATAGTGTGGTAGACGCTCTCGCTTTCCTGCACCAAAATGTGCTATGCAACATGGTGGGTTTGTTATATACATTTACGTAGGTGGATCGTCAACCCGACACGTCCAGAGCCAGAAATGAATGGAATGAAATCACCTATCTCGTTTGCCAACTCGATTTGAATGGTTGTCAATTCCTTCGCAGATACATATTTATAGTAGAGGTTTGTGAATAAATAAGACATCACATCATTCCTACCCTGGACTCTGAACGGTATCGATCGAAGAAGTGGTGCTGTCACGTCACCCACAAATTCGTTCTCGATGACATCGCAGTATATGAAAATATAGTTTTGAGCAGGGAATAGACAAACGTCTCGTTCGGCGACTGCATAACTTGAGAAAGTTGTCCTCTTTCCGAAGCCCAACATCAAAGCCAAATAATGATGAAAGGTCACACAGCCATCGTTCATGCGTTCCAGGTGACAAATTCCGTTGTATGGGTTACATACGAGGAGACGAGCATCTTGCGACAACCATTCGTGGATTGCATGCTTGATATCGTCTACCGCATACCGCTTCAGTGCAGCAGATACTATGTTGGTCAATCATCGTCTACCGCATACCGCCACCATCGCATATATGTATTGGCATCATCATGGAAGACCAGCCATATTGGCTGGCTCCCTTTAACGCAACAAACGCACTAGTCCAGAACCATCGCAACGCCAACACCCGAAGACGAGCTCACGGCAGATCTGGGATTGATGTACGTGCTAGATGCCACCTCGCAACAAACCAAAACTCACGGAGAGTTGCTCGTGGGACAGCAGCACGAAGGATATTAGAAGCGGATGACATACCTACCATTGCTTTCTTCGAAGTGGGTCGCTGATGTTTGCCACCGCCTACCAAACTGGACGTCCCCAAGAACTGCTGTCTCCCTGTATAACACTCTACGGATGCCCGCTCTGACCCTGTTCAGTACCTCAACGGCGGTGCGAGCACGGCCACCGTGCACAGCAATGCAGCGTGCTATCCAGACCTGGTAGTTGATTTCTACCACCAGGAGTACAAACTGGCGTCTATCGTAGACAGGAACTGGGAGCGAGCTCAGTAACTGGACCGTGCCCCACCGAACGAACGGAATGCCGTAAAGCACCTCAGCCTTGTGCCACAAAAAATCCGGGAGTAGACAGTTGCGAAAAGCGTGCTCCGACGTTTCAAAGGTAGGGCAGAAAGGGCAAAAAGGCCTGGTCAAACCGAAGCGGGACAACCTGTCCCTGAGAGATAAAACGTCGTGCGCAAGACGCCACTCCAAGCTTGCAGGGCGCGCGTCCAACCAGCCGGCCGTAATATGAAGCCACGCGATCGGGCGAGGCACAGCCGAGCTCGCCGTCGGAAGGAGCTCCAGAAGAGCGGCATAAAACTGCTTGACGGGCCAGACAAAGAAATCATCCGACGGGAATGATGCGCGTAGGCGACGGACGTTCAAAACGTACTCTCTCAAGTGCGAGGCCACAAACTCAGAGCGCTGTCTATTCTGCACAAGCGGGCGAAACAGACGTACGTCTGGACCTAAGCAGTATTGCAGGAGATCGTGGGCTGGGTGGCCAGGGTCACTAAGCCCGTCAAAAATTGCCTTTATCCCGAGCGCAAGACACTTGATTTTTACGTGCGGAACCCGCAAACCGGCAACCTCTCTCGGCTGGTACATACGTGCACGGGATACCCACTCAGCTCGGTTGCCCCAGATGAACCGAAAGGCCGTACGTGTTGCTGCAAGGAAAACCTGATGAGGAGGAAGGCAAACTGTCCTGTGATACCAGTATTTGCTCAGGAACCACGACGCAGCCAGGCGAGCTCTACAGGTGATAGGGAGCACTAGGCCCCTTAAATCCGTGAGAACCGAGACGCTGCGCTCGTGAACACGCAACCAAGAAAGAGAAGAGACCCCAGTCCTGTTATAGTGAATACCGAGAATCCGCACCTCATTCCTAGCAGGGATCCCGAATGGAGACGGACAGGTGGGAGTGACATTAATGAACAGCGCAGCGCTTTTTTCTCTGTTGATTCGCGCATTCGATACTCGACCGTATCTCTCTAAAATAACGAGAACACGACCTATCGAGTCCTCGTTACTGAGGATTAAGGAGAGGTCATCTGCATACGCGAAAAGAGGGAGGTTCCACGAGCCTGGCAAGGGAAACATGACAGGCCGAAGGCAGGTTGCTAAGGTTTCTAGGAGAGGACTAAACACCATGGCATGCAACGCCGGGGACAAAGGACAGCCTTGCCGCACACCGGTCATGATGGGGAACCTACCGGAAACGCCCCCGTTCACGCCGACAACGGCAGAGGAATCTCTGTACAGGGCCTTAATCCAGCCCACCACTACGGGAGCAAAGCCAGCCACCTCCAGCACACGGAACATATACCCATGATGCACCCTGTCAAACGCCTTATTCTGGTCAAAAGACACCAGTACCGCGGGTTGCTGACGGCTGTGCGCCCAGGAGATGGCGTCACGCAGGGCCTGTGTGTGCAAGTTGATTTACCGTCCAGGAACACCACAGACCTGACAGGGGGGAACTACAAGACCCAGGACTAAGGAAATTCTACGCAGAATTGCGGTCGAAACTATCTTGTAGTCCGTATTAAGTAGGGAAACAGGCCGATACGCATTCGGGTCCCGCTTCCTAGACGGGTCTTTGCATAGTAAAGTTACCACACCCTCTCGCATGGACGGGCAGAGGAGGCCGTCCGCCAAACAGCCATTGAATAGCGCTGTCAGCGGGTCAGAGAGCGTACGCCAGAAGCACTTATTGAATTCGGCGGGGGGACCATCGGAGCCGGGAAACCTTCCAGTTCGCAGGGCCTTAACGGCGGCCGTATACTCGTCCAGAGTAAACGGATCTGCGCTAAGGACGAAGTGCTTGTGAGTCGGCAGAAAGCTTTGCGTTTCGTCATCAGCAGGCACGACTGCTCCGTGCAAGGCGGCGAAGTGGTCACGAAAAATTGACCGAACGGCTTCAGGACTAGCCTGAACAGACCCGCCAGAGGTCACCAGCTCCGCAACAGCATTTGGAGGGCGACGAAAAAAGTGGCCAAGAAGAAGGCGCGAGCAGCAGGACTCCTGTGACCAGCGCTCAGCTGCATGCAACGCCGCAAAGTGTTCCCAGGCACGCATCTTTAGAGAGGCAAGACGTCTCAGAACGTCCTTGATAGCATCGTCGTTGCCAGGGCCCCTCGACCCCAGATGACGCAAAATTGACAGCACTTGCCGAAGGTTTTGCATTTCCTCTCGGCTCTCCCGAGCCCGCCGAGCCCGCCACTGACGAAAAAGCCTCGCGGCCCCAATTTTCGTCTCTTCCCACCACTCTTGCGAGAAGGAAGCCATAGCACACCGAGCCTCCAGCCAACTACTTACACTGCCACGAATTTCAGCGTCACTCAACAGAGAGACGACCAGCCTCCAACAACCCGAACAACCACGGAGGTGCCAAACTCTGGAGGAACTGCTGTCTGATAATACGCTCTTCGGCACTCATAAATCACCTGTGTGCACTATCTTTTCTTAATATCTATGCAGTGTCTACCCATTTTCTCCATCACCATCGTTACTTTTTCTCAGGTTCACATGAGACGCTGTTGAGCTGATGGAAATCATTATACCTCATCGTCATTTTATTTCCTCGCCAACCACAACGCTCTCGCATTCGGACAACCCTGCGCAAAACAACAGAAAAAAAACTATATACATGAAATTAAAACATATACACTGATTTTCCAGATGTATGAGAAACGCTTGCTGTGTTCATAAGTCGAGGGTTGAGTGTACACCGATCAAATATTGCACAAATTCCGAACTAAGCTGGTGGTACTTTTGGTAATCTCAGAGCGTTCGGTATTCATAAATAGAGGGTTGATTTTGCAGTGATGGACAAAACTTTAGGAACACGCTCCAGCGTATTCGTTTCACGGAGTGACACTCTAGCAGCGAATGGCACCGTACCGAGTTACGAAATGGTTTCTAGGGTTCCTGCTCGTACACGCAAATGTCTGTAAATCCATTCGGTACTTGTCCAGCACCGTACACTGTTAAAAATATTGCCATAACTTCCGAACAAAACTCATGTCGCAACGTTTCTGCGCTTTCAGAAATCGCGGAAAGCACCACTGAAACCATCGGGGACAAACAGCGACGTGCCATTTGCTGGATATTTAAGGAAATTTGCACTTACTAACAGTGCCAGCTATTTCTGCCAGCTGCAATGAAACAACTCTGTTAAAACCAGAGGAAAAATAGCACAGTGCACGTTCCGCTCACATAATGTTTCTATGCACTCTAAGAAAAAATGGAGTCACGAGGCGTCAGATGCGCGTCTGATTTCCCTGTCGCCGTTTCTCTGGCAATCACTCCCCCTTCCTTCTCACACTCCTAGAGTAGAGTGGGAACTGGGAGAGGGAACTGGAGGAGAGTGGACCCGTGCAGCCGCTGCCAGTGCCCTCAAAACGTGGGGCTGCGTGAAATGGCTGCTCGCATGCAGTAAAACGCGTAGGGGGAAAATTTGTCCTGCTAATGTGTCGTGTACAAACAATGATTGTGCACCGCTTAGACAACTAAAAAGTAAAACTAAAAGCTGAAACCATACACATAATGCGCCTCCCAACTCATATTTGACGTTCCGGTATTAGCCGCTCCACGTTTGGGATCCCGTCAACGGATTTGAAATATGCGGAAACGCGCGAGGGTGCTTCATATGTTACTTCTAGTTGTGTAACTTTTCGTTCTTCATTTTCGCGGGACGTTTGCGTGAGGATAGCACGAGTGTCACTCTATTTGTGAAATACAAGCCGTCGACGAAGCAAAATCTCAGTGGGACGCTTTTGGGCGATCACCGTACGGATAACGTGAAGTAAGCATTACGGGGCTGAAGCTTTTGATACCGTAACGGACAAACTGCTGATACAGGTAAATGGACCTCTGATTGCGTTGTATTGCATGCGTTTTCTGCGCTTCTTTGCACAATGAATACAGGGACAGTTGTGCTGTGTGAGGAAGAGTCTGTGTCAAAGGGTACACGCAAAAGGCGATTGTACAAACGCACATGCTTAGATGATCTTGAAACAGTGTCGCGTCTGCCTGCGTGTTGCTGTGTAATTGGGCATACAAATCAGTTGTTTTTTCTCCCCCCGTTTTTCGAATGTGCTTGTCTGCCTGTGGTCTGCCTTTCCATTATTCAAAGGCAAACTGATTGGGGAATTTGCGCAGTTCAACGAAGGACGAAATTTTCACATAATGTCTGATTTTTATATAATGCAGTTGCTAGATATATTACGATTTTGTGCACATTTTGTTCTTATGGAAAGCTTTTTTTGTGTGTCTGTGTGTGTGTGAAGCATGTATGTCTGCGCAGTATACAGCTTCACCTCTGCTGTGCTTCAGAACACCGCATCAGCTGAGATTGCGTTTTATATCTTCATGCATTAAGTATCTGTCTTTTTCCAGCTCCTTGCCTTTGAAATAGAAGAAAGCGTGTGCCAACACCCATACATGGGAGGAGACAGCTGGAGCCATGGTTTTGTTGTTGTTGACCTTGGCACCTGCTTTGCAGAACTTAGATGCATATGTAATCCTCACCTCATCAACTTGCTTCTGCGGTATGCGAATACCTGCTTCTCCCCAGTGGTACACCTTCTGGTGTGGTTATTTATGAAGGTGTCTGCTGGTGAGAAAGCAATGGCTCTGTGTTGAAGGTATGACACTGCAAAATCTCAATTTATTGAGTAATACAGGTGTGTCACATATTTAGTCGCTGTTGTAATTTCCCCACCGCATGAGGTGCCCCGGTAAGTGCTATGTTCTCCTTCTTGCCACTACTGCTAAGAGAGAAGACAGATGGAGCCATCAAGAAGCTGGTAATTTGCTGAGAAGGGGTGAATGAGCCTCCAAGATATGTGGAATATTTACTTATACACTTATCTGAGCCATCATGCAACTTCTGTCATAATGAACATAAAGGCGCATACAAAGATTATGCGTAAACATGCATACATTAGGTTAATATCATATGTGCCGACTGCGACTGGGGGGGGGGGTCTTGCCCCCCCGGAACATGGACTAGGGGGGCGCCGCCTCCCCAGGGAAGCCCGCTAAGAGACAGACACCAACCTTTGGGGCTCGGTGCGCCCGGGTCAAAAGAGTACAATGATAAGATAAAATTATTTATTTTAAGTATATTCTATCACTGCCCCTAGGTTACTGGCATTGAACCCTACAGGTGGAGCTGTTCGACATCGGAGTTAGTCAATTTGCTAAATCTTTGAATTATTCATTTTAGGAGTAGGTAAACTTTGGCTAGAGTTGGAGCACCCAGTTAGCCTCACTGCAGTTAATATGCACGTTCGGAGGTCACGCTAGTAGTTTGTTTGTGCTAGAGTACACATTTATGTTTTAATATATATTGCATATACAGGGAGTTTCATGTAAAGTGATAAAAAATTGGAACTGGCGATGTAGGCGCTGGAGCATTGCGGGACTTCCGGTAGTTCTGCTGTATGTTCGCCTAATACGCAAGTACATCTTGATGCAAGTGACCAAACTAAAATTATATTTGTACGTTCTGGCCAGGAACTGGTGCAGTTAGCGAGTACTGCAGGGAAACAGAATTTATTGCAACGGTGCTTCGTTTTGGCGCATTTTTTATGTGGGGGTGGAAGGTCCCCCAGTCCCGGGGGCGTCAAGTGACTCCCGGGCCGTGCTGACGAAGCTTCCAGACATATCGCCTGCTCTCTGGCAAACGCACGTTCCACGCGCGACGCTTAAATGCTTGTGCGCTCCAGGCTGGAGCATTCAGGCTTTGCATGCAGTTGTTATCAGAGAGCTATCACTCTTGTGCTTTTGTATTGCCAACTGTAGGATGGGACAAGCGTAAGCTTGCCCACATCACGGTTCAAAAATAGTACTGCCCTCGCCTTAAAAACGAAGAGCAGGCATGCACTACATTGTCTCCCTCCACGGCGATCATTAGAACGCCGATCTGAAGGGAGACTACCGTTTCGAGCTTCTTGGCTCTCATCAGCACAGCATAATTTCCCTGCAGTTTTCATGCAGTTGTGTAAGGAGAGCTATCACTCTCGTTTGGCGTTTATTCGATGACTCGCCGGCCCATATATATATATATATATGTACTGGCATCATCGTGGAAGACCAGCCATATTGGCTGGCTCCCTTTAACGCAACAAACGCACTAGTCTACAACCATCGCAACGCCAACACCCGAAGACGAGCTCACGGCAGGTCTGGGATTGATATACGTGCTAGATGCCAACTCGCAACAAACCAAAACTGACGGAGAGTTGCTCGTGGGACAGCAGCAGGAAGGATATTAGAAGCGGATGACATACCTACCATTGCTTTCTTCGAAGAGGGTCGCTGATGTTTGCCACCGCCTACCCAACTGGACGGCCCCAAGAACTGCTCTCTTCCTGTATAACACTCTACGGATGCCCGCTCTGACCCTGTTCAGTACCTCAACGGCGGTGCGAGCACGGCCACCGCGCACAGCTATGCAGCGTGCTATCCAGACCTGGTAGTTTATTTCTACCGCCAGGAGTACAAACTGGCGTCTATCGCCGACCGGAACTGGGAGCGAGCTCAGTAACTGGACCGTGCCCCACCGAATGAACGGAATGCCGTAAAGCACCTCAGCCTTGTGTCACAAAAAATCTGGGAGTAGACAGTTGCGAAAAGCGTGCTCCGACGTTTCAAAGGTATAGGGCAGAAAGGGCAAAAAGGCCTGGTCAAACCGAAGCGGGACAACCTGTCACTGAGAGGTAAAACGTCGTGCGCAAGACGCCACTGCAAGCTTGCACGGCGCGTATCCAACCAGCCGGCCCGTAATATGAAGCCACGCGATAGGGCGAGGCACAGCCGAGCTCGCCGTCGGAAGGAGCTCCAGAAGAGCAGCATAAAACTGCTTGACGGACCAGACAAAGAAATCCTCCGACGGGAATGATGCGCGTAGGCGACGGACGTTCAAAATGTACTCTCTCAAGTGCGAGGCCCACAAACTCAGAGCGTGGTCTATTCTGCACAAGCAGGCGAAACAGACGTACGTCTGGACCTAAGCAGTATTGCAGGAGATCGTGGACGGGGTGGCCAGGGTCACTAAGGCCGTCAAAATTGCCTTTATCCCGAGCGCAAGACACTTGATTTTTACGTGCGGAACCCGCAAACCGCCAACCGCTCTCGGGTGGTACATTCGTGCACGGGATACCCACTCAGCTCCGTTGCCCCAGATGAACCGAAAGGCCGTACGAGTTGCTGCAAGGAAAACCTGACGAGGAGGAAGGCAAGCTGTCCCGTGATACCAGTATTTGCTCAGGAACCACGACGCAGCCAGGCGAGCTCTACAGGTGATAGGGAGCACTAGGCCCCTTAAATCCGTGAGAATCGAGACGCTGCGCTCGTGAAAACGCAACCAAGAAAGAGAAGAGACCCAATGTGGATACACGCATGTTCTCAAACAGAAACGATGAGAAGGAAGGGTACTGAATTCTTGTCATTAAATGCACTTCTTCAGTTATTCTGCATCGGGGATACACGCATGTTTTCAAACAGAAACATCGAGAAGGAAGGTGACTGAATTCTTGTCATTCAATGCACTTCTTCAGCTATTCTGCATCGTGGATACACGCATGTTCTCAAACAGAAACGATGAGAAGGAAGGGGACTGAATTCTTGTCATTAAATGCACTTCTTCAGTTGTTCTCTATCGGGGATACACGCATGTTTTCAAACAGAAACGATGAGAAGGAAGGGGACCGAATTCTTGGCATTAAATGCAGTTCTTCAGTTATTCTGCATCGGGAATACACGCATGTTTTCCAACAGAAACGATGAGAAGGAAGGGGACTGAATTCTTGTCACTAAATGCACTTCTTCAGTTATTCTGCATCGGGGATACACGCATACCGAGAATCCGCAATTCATTCCTAACAGGGATCCCGAATGGAGACGGACAGGAGGGAGTGACATTAATGAACAGCGCAGCGCTTTTTTCTCTGTTGATTCGCGCATTCGATACTCGACGGTATCTCTCTAAAATAACGAGAACACGACCTATCGAGTCCTCGTTACTGAGGATTAAGGAGAGGTCATCTGCATACGCGAAAAGAGAGAGGTTCCACGAACCCGGCAACGGAAACATAACAGGTCGAAGGCAGGTTACTAAGGTTTCTAAGAGAGGACTAAACATCATGGCATACAACGCCGGGGACAAAGGGCAGCCTTGCCGCACACCGGTCATGATGGGGAACCTACCGGAAACGCCCCTGTTCACGCCGACAACGGCAGAGGAATCTCTGTGTAGGGCCTTAATCCAGCCCACCACTACGGGAGGAAAGCCAGCCACCTCCAGTACACGGAACATATACCCATGATACACCCTGCTAAACGTCTTATTCTGGTCAAAATACACCAGTACCGCGGGTTTCTGACGGCTGTGCGCCCAGTAGATGGCGTCACGCAGGGCCTGTGTGTGCAAGTTGATTGACCGTCCAGGAACAGCACAGACCAGACAGGGGGGGACTACAAGACCCAGGACTAAGGAAATTCTACGCAGCATTGCGGTCGAAACTATCTTGTAGTCCGTATTAAGTAGGGAAACAGGCCGATACGTATTCGGGTCCCGCTTCCTAGACGGGTCTTTGCATAGTAACGTTACCACACCCTCTCGCATGCACGGGCAGAGGAGGCCGTCCGCCAAACAACCATTGAATAACGCTGTCAGCGGGCCAGAGAGCGTACGCAAGAAGCACTTATAGAATTCGGCGGGGGACCATCGGAGCCGGGAGACCTTCCAGTTCGCAGGGCCTTAACGGCGGCCGTATACTCGTCCAAAGTAAACGAATCTGCGCTAAGGACGAAGTGCTTGTGAGTTTGCAGAAAGCTTTGCGTTTCGTCATCAGCAGGCACGACATCGCCGTACAAGGCGGCGAAGTGGTCACGAAAAATTGACCGAACGGCTTCAGGACTTGCCTGAACAGACACGCCAGAGGTCACCAGCTCCGCAACAGCATTTGGAGGGCGACGAAAAAAGCGGCCAAGAAGAAGTCGCCGAGCAGCAGGACTCCTGTGACCAGCGCTCAGCTGCATGCAACGCCGCAAAGTGGTCCCAGGGCACGCATCTTTAGAGAGGCAAGACGTCTCAGAACGTCGTGGATAGCATGGTCGTTGCCAGGGCCCCTCGACCCCGGATGACGCAAAATTGACAGCACTTGCCGAAGGTTTTGCATTTCCTCTCGGCTCTCCCGCGCCCGCCGAGCCCGCCACTGACGAAAAAGCCTCGCGGCCCCAATTTTCGTCTCTTCCCACCACTCTTGCGAGAAGGAAGCCATAGCACACCCAGCCTCCAGCAACTACTTACACTGCCACGAATTTCAGCGTCACTCAACAGAGTGACGTCCAGCCTCCAACAACCCGAACAACCACGGAGGTGCCAAACTCCGGAGGACTCCGTCATGGTCCGACAAGTCCCCGGACGGAGCAAACAAAACACTCACTCATATGCGACATCAGCCGGGAGAAACATAAAAACTGCCTATGCGGCTCGATCGAACTGTTACCGCCGGCGCCCGCCGCAAACGCGAAATTCGAGTCAGGCGGCTGCTACCTACCCATCAGTGCCAGTCATCCAACTTTGCTGGTGTGGCGGATGCGTTCAGAATAATGATGTTCGTCACTACTGCCCCCCGTCGCGATACGCGATGACGACGTCGCTTGAGATAACTAGTGCTGGTGCACCATTCTATGAAACATTGTATCGAGCCAGAAAGGCTTCTTTTGTCCCAAAGATGTTAATCAAACTGTCAGGAAGATGAGATACCAATAACATAAATTGGCAATGACAGTAATTTGGTATAATCACTCGCCTATTTTAAACCTGGCGGTGCCAGCATATTTTTTAAGAAAATTATTTTTCAGAATACATAATCTCAGAAAATATCCAAAAAGGAAACATCGAAAACATGTGTATTTGCATAAAAATAGGAAGGCCAATATCAGACTCCGGCTTCCTGTGGCATCTCAAAACATCCTTGAAACCACAGCGTCGAACGGAACCGAAACCGAAAACGGAAAAAGTAATTAAGCGTAATTTTTAGCTGGAGCTGAACCGGAGCTGAACCGTAATTACTAGCGCCATCTTTGAGCGGAGCCGGAACCGAACCGATATAAGAGCTTCGACTGTTTATTCTCTTTTCGGTTCGGGATACCGGTCAGGTTCGGGTTGGTGTGTGGTAGTGGGTGGTGGGGGGAGTCGCAACGGTTTGCCTGCCTAGATTTGCGGCATGTTGTTCGCGGAAAGGATGAAAGGGGGTCCTGTTGGTCGTTCAACGGAAATAAATTCATAAAAAAAAACGTAACGTAGATGTATTTCATCATTTTTACTGGCTACCTTAAGTTTGTAGCACATTAGAACCTCGAACTGGTTCCGAACCGGTTGACAGCCTCAGAGCATGTTAATCTAACCGATATATGTGAACTCCGGAGCTAAACCGGAAGCGAGCCTTTACACACGAACTCGAAAGAAACCGAAAAAAACATTTCGGTTTGACGCTCGACTTCGAACACATTATGAATACCAGCTTTTGCACAGGGACTAAGGCTTCGCCTTTGCGCTCCCTAGCGGAATGCGGTTACGACGACGCTTGCGTTTTGAAAACTGAAATACGAATGTTGATTATATTGATATAAGTGGTGTTCAATCCGTAATGTGCCATAGTATGAACTATCGTCGTGGAATTGTGTTTAGAAACTAAGACGATGATTTGAAACAGCTTCTGACTTAAGCAGCAAGAAGTCGACATAGGCTGAATGTATACAGAGCGGGATCACTCTGGTTTACACTTCGGAAAATAAACTTCGATAATAAACTCCTGAAAATAAATAGTGAAAAAATCCACGGTGTAATGATAAAGCCGTAAAATCAACTATTGCGATGTAAACGCTCAAGATTAAAACTTTCAAAATAAATCCTTTCTGATTGGTCGACAGGCAGGACAGCCCCAGAGCAGCGATGGCTTTTGGCTCTCGCGTCTGAAAACAGTTCCGCAGGGTGTGGTTCTTTGCGGTGGCCTGGGAACGAGAGTACCGAGTCTGGGCGAATCGTTTGCTGTATTCTTCGCCAGCTATCAGTATTCTGTTGACATCACGGATAGTGCTTTGTTCTGTTGCTCGCCTGTCAAAATTTGAGTATGTCGAAATCTGAAATCGTGTCGTAAGTCACCAAATGAGCTCCAGTGTTGGCTCCAGCTATGGTAGGCACCTACTATATTGTGAACATTGCTGGCGGACATCGCCATTCTCCTACAGGGCTGCTTCGGTTGTGAAATCGGAGACTTGAGAAATGACGATCGACCGATAAAGCCAGATACCGGTACCTCGTGGATGTGTTGTGCTTGTCCGTATGTGTGTGTTTCAGCCTCAGAACCGTAGAGCCGTGAAATGGGAACCTGCCCGTGTGGCTTTCCTTGGGCGGTTACGTTATGATAAATGCAGGGAGCTGGTACACTCGAAATGACTTTCCACAAATCAGCTGCACACCAATGTAAAGAAACATTTTGTTGTTTCAAAGCAAGAAAAAAAACTTTTTTTTTTCTGATGATTTAACTTAAGTCAGCAGAGGTGCCTTCATTTCCAGTAACCAGGAGACGGTAATCTTAACGTGTAAAGAAATAAGATTATAATTTCAGGTATATCTATATTAAAATCACGCCTTCCTAGACAACGATTTGCTATGGAAAAGCGGCAAGGAGATGTATATAGACATAATACTTAAAGCAATTAATAAGTAACTGAAACCCGAAGTGTGAGAAATGAAGGGCACCCTCTGCTGTATTTGTTTGCCTTCCTTTATCTCCTATAATCTTCAGATTCAGAAATCCTCAAAGTACATTTATTACCAGATCACTCTTTAGCTAAGCACCCACGCAAAAGAAGAGATTTGAAGGTTTGAGGTTACGGTACCAGCTACTTCATTGTATGCAACGGTACCCTCCCAGTAAACCAGAGACATCCCCTGAGCATACATGTGATATCCTGACTTGGAGATTTGAACGTCCCATGGAGCATGCCACAAATCCCACAGACATCATCTGTACGTCCGGGGACAAAAAATCTTCCCCTGTTGCACATTCCACGACCATCCCACAAATATACAGTAGACGTCCGTGGGATATTGACAGCTTTGAGGTCGAGACGCCACGTGGATATTTATTGGGACCTTGAAGCTGCTTTTATCATCTTCAAAGCTAGCTAGTTTCAGAGCCTTATGCAAATTTCCTACTAATACAATATATTGAAACATTTTGCGAGAGTTGTAGGTGGCTGGTCTCGGCACCATTAACGGGCACGTAACAATAGAGAGGCGGCCACCACATAGCTATTTCGTTCCCCGTGTCCCTTGTGCCCTGTATTCGGTATTTCCCATAAAGCAAACAGATCGTGGCGGTATCAATAAAGAAAACAGACAAATGGAAACGCTCACAGTCCAAAAATCTGCGGAAGGTACTAGCATTCCCTTTCATGAAAAAACAAATACTACATTGGTTGTCGCACGACCTTCCGCGACTTCGAGAGTACTGCTCGCCTCCGAAATATAACGGTGGGTGAGCTGTCTAAGTCTAATGCGATTATGCACAAAAACAGCAGTCAAGTGAGCCTTGCATGGTGTATGAACTCTGCAACAAGATAATGCCTGTGTTTCTTATTGCTCTTGGTCTGAGACACTCAGTAGGTTCATCAAAAGTCAAATTTGAGAGTGCCACAGAATTCCGTATCCTGCCGCTTTCGCAATAGGTGCTCAACGTAACATATAGACGGTCAGTTCTGGAAGAAGCAAGACCACCCTTTGTTCCGAGAAGCGTCATTCAGCCCTGTCTGCACGTCCTTTTTGCTTCGTGATGCGATCAACGCATAATATCCTAATCTCGATGTTACCCAAGATATTCGTTTTGGGACGTACAGGGGGTGTACTGAATTGGATATCCCCATCAACTAAAATACTTTGAGAAGACATACTGGACGTCCATGTGACGCCCATGGAACATAGCTATAGTTGTGACATCTGCGACATAGTTCGGACCCAATCAAGAATATTCATGGGACGAACATAGCATTCTCGACGTCTTCGACATCTGCGGCACATTTTGTACGTCTCCTGGATATTCGTGGCTTACTGGGCTTGCACCTATTTTTACAGCTTATAAATACTGTGCTGAATTATGAAATCGCTACAAAACTAGCATCCTGCGCGACATTATATTAAACGCGCCGGCTGTAGTTCTGCAGCGTTCGTCCATCGCATAGCGTTCTGCAGTTCTCCATTGTTTGCAAGTGAAGGGCAAAAAGAACGCTCCAATAACTTACCATCACATAGTATATATTTCGAGGCCCATGTCTCGGGCTGAATGCTCTCGAGCGTGCTTTTTGGAAAGAGCACGGCACACAGGGAAACCGATGTTTCATTTGCACGTACCGAACTTCTGTGGTCCGAATATTAAACGGAACCCTAATTAATACATTTGGTATTTAGAACAGATTGTCATCCATTATAACCCGAACCGAAGACCTTACCCGAATCATTATTTTTGCCGCAACTGAATCTGAAACCGAACCGAAATTGTCTTGACACTGTTGAGCCGCACCGAAAATAATAGCGGTATCCAGTTCACAACAAAACGGTTTGGACATTAAAAGAAGTACGAAGTCTCAAGTGCTTCATAATACCCGAACGAGGACACATTGGTCTACATATCATGAATTTCGCAAATTTTCACCTAGCAGTCAAACGAGGACTCATCTTCTTCTTTAACATGTCGAAGCGCGTTATCCTTGTGAGTGTGACGGCAAGCTCCCACTCACGCGTTGTGGCGTCTGCTCTTCAGTGAGAAGCGCCACGCGGACGTATGAACCAGGGAATTCAGTAAGCCAGTTGTGTAGCTCTATAGGACGAATATGGTGATTAAGCAACAGCCCAGAACTTGCACGTCTAGCAGTAAAGTTGAGATGGAGGGCACGCACAACAGTGCCTGTTTGATTGGGCGAGGTTTGAAACGTAATGTAGTTTCTCCTTACTGGTAGTGCAATTGTGTCGTGACACGTTGCCTTTTGTGTGTGGAGTAACTGGCAAGTACCGCCTTGTATGTAAAATACTGTCCATCCTAATCGTCTTCCTTTAAGTGTACCTTGCTGGCACTGGTGTGTGTGATAAAATATTTTGGGAACAGAAATTATCAGTACTACACCGCTCTATCAGCATGTATGCTATTTGTGTGGGTTCATCCATTTCTCCCATAACGTCACCTCACCTACCGCCACTAAAAACTTCAATGACAACAGCAGTGAGGCTATTAGCCACGCATATTCTAATAAATGCATATCTGTTGGTGATACAAAATGGTCTCCTCTTGTCTCCGTTTCCGTCTCGTCGTCGTCTCCCTTTGTGGAACGTGGTAGACATGGCTTGGTATTCACGTGAATTACAGCTGCAGGTAGTTCGGCAGGTCAAGCGCAAGTTGTAGGTATATTACTAAAATACATATGTGTTTACAATTTTTGGACACAGAACGATTCACAAACTATGACCCAGTTACTAAAAGGAAGAACTGACGCTATTTGTGTGCTGGTGTTACAAACAGAAACTATATACAAACAGTACCGTCTGTTCGTAACATAAGCGCCATAAACAACTTCCCATCTTATGAAAATTATTTTCTAGTTCGTATACAGGTCTTAACCACGACCTATCTGCCAGTTTTGTTATAGCCCGAATTCAGTCTATATTCAACAGCAGCATTTTAATTATGTTCTGAGCCCGATCATAATGTTCGCACGTAAAACAGAAGAAAGGAATTTTCAACAAGGAATTTACATTGTATGTATTATATTTACATAGTAAGTATATAAAACGGTCGACGTTTCGACAGCGCACTGTCGAAACGTCGACCGTTCTTTTATAATCTGTGTGTTAATTTACCCATTGAATAAATTAGTTCTTGTTAACTTTCCTGTAATCTGTCGTACACATCTTATTATTTTACTTTTATTCAACTTCGCAGCCGTCTGATATTTTTTCCTCTTCAACCTATATATATATATACTTTACATACAAATATAGATAGGGGAGAAAAGACACCAGAGACTGAAGTAGGGAGTAGGGGAAAGTTATTTATTAAGCTGGCATTTAAACGAAGGGTCTGGGGAAGTCTACGTTTCGGCGGAAGCTCCGCCTTCTTCGGGACTGAGACGAAAATCTATGTACAAGGTCTTTTAAAAGGTTACAAAGTGTCGTCACAGTTGGTACAATTCACTGCGAGGCAGTCGTCAGTGAGTCATGTTCTGGAAGATTCGGAAGGTTCCTGGGTCATCGGCCGGGGAGATTACGTGTCAGAGCCTTGGGTCGCGCTCGTTGAAAACCTGTTGTCCGGGGTGTTCTTAGCGTCATTGTGTCCAGCTGTAAAGAAAAGAAGAAAAGAGCAGCGGGCACTCCGAGGACATACAGAAAAAAAGTTATCCGGATATGCTTCTTACAGTTGATAGCACTCCTTTATCCTCATTTATTAGAGATTGGAATTTGTAGATCAAGTACGATTCGCGTTGCTCTCTGCAGCGATCGGATGTGAAATTTGACCTCTAAAATAAAAAGTGCGACGTTATTAATGGAATGACCGGGTCGACTAAAATGGCGAGAAACCGGGAGGCTACCTTTTTTCGAAACATCTGATCGGTGGTTATTGAATCGAATCCTAAATGAATTTTTACTTTGACCTACATATTGTGCGGAGCATGTTGTACATTGAATGATATAAATAATGTTACTGGAGTTACAGTCAAAGTCGCCATGATTTTAAGGGAGAAGTCGGAGTTTGTACTCTTGACCGCTGCCGTGCTTTGCATTGATTTGCATATTTGGCATCTTTTACCATTGCATGGATGGCATCCCGCCGTAGGTGTTAATGGTTTGGGAACTTTGGAGTTGACTAGTCTATCTTGGAGGTTGCGGGCACGTCTGTAGGTAACTCGTGGCCTCTCGGCAAATATTTGTCGTGTCCGTTCAGATTGCAGAAGGATGCTATGGTGGCGGTGGAGGATACTGTTAATATTACCCGCGGCTGCACCAAAGGTAAGAACAAGGTTTACGCGGTCGCCCTTGGGTTCGTCGTTGCGTTTATCGAATAAGTTCCTCCGGTCTGTTTGTCGTGCTT
Source organism: Ornithodoros turicata (assembly GCF_037126465.1). Taxonomy (NCBI): domain Eukaryota; kingdom Metazoa; phylum Arthropoda; class Arachnida; order Ixodida; family Argasidae; genus Ornithodoros; species Ornithodoros turicata. Next base: position 225,746,375 of record NC_088201.1, read on the forward strand.
TGGACAGGGCGTCTCTTACTAGACTGGGTGGAAAATTACGATTAACGAAGGTCCGCTCTAATTCCGCGAGGTTTTTGTTTAGAACATCGTCGTCCGAGCAGATCCTCCTGTATCGGAGTGCCTGGCTATAAGGAATGGCGAGTTTAGTATGGCGCGGGTGGCAACTGTTAAAGGAAAGGTACTGCTGAGCATCAGTTGGCTTTCGGTACAGGTCAGTGGAAAAACCCTTCTCGGTTAAGGTTACTTTTACATCTAGGAAATTAACAGTCGTTGCCGAGAAGGAGTGGGTGAACTTCATGGCGGGGTGTACCAGGTTGAAATCGCGAATGAATCCTTTGAGATCTTCTTCGGAGTGTGGCCAAAGCATGAATATGTCGTCCAAGAAGCGTTTGTATAGACTAGGTTTTTTGTCGCGCACGGCTAGAAATTTTTCCTCTAGTGCACCCATGAAAATATTTGCGTACGTTGGTGCCATCTTGGTTCCCATAGCTGTGCCATTTATTTGTAGATAGTGGCGGCCGTCAAATTCGAAGTTATTATTTTTGAGGATCAAGTTGAGTAGAGTTGGTAATACAGATGGGTCAACCGCGC